>NC_143555.1:136641896-136794310 GCF_054136105.1 Typopeltis vanoorti
AACTCAAGATAAAGTGGGGAGGAATGTCCTGCTGTCCACGCCGAAAACCTGCTAACTTGGCCATGTCTTCCAAAGATCCTTAAGCTCCTTATGTCGACAATGGGAATCGAGCCCAGGACTCTCCTTGCCCAGGCATATAGTTGCGATGCGCATAGCTACTAGGCTAACCGCGCGGTCGGTGATTAATAATAATATAAAATTAATTATGTATTGCTGTCATAGTCGCGTGATATCCCTTACCGGTACGTATCAGGAAATTGATGATCATGAACTTAACAAACATTGTAATACTATACATGATTTTTCCTTATGTTATAATGTACATAGAGAGCGGTTAGTAGTTAGAAGGGGCCCAATCGTTCGATATTGTAGGCACATTTTCCCTCGATGAGTCTTTGGACTCCCTGGAGGTGTCACATAATAATAACAATAATAGCAACAACAACAATAATAATAATAATAATAATAATAATAATAATAATAATAATAATAATAATAATAATAATAATAATAATAATAATAATAATAATAATAATAATAATAATAACATGAGGTAATATATATTATCATTTTCTTATGTTTGGCATTGTTGTTTAAAACACAGAGTTATTTTCAAGTTGTTCTTTTTTGGTTCAGGGATAACTAAAATCTTATTATATTCATTGACTTTTGAAATCGTATTAAAATAAACAATATTATAGTAAACCGTAAAATTATTATTATTATTAATTATAAATTATTGGATACTCACTATTTTTTGTTAAGGTGTAGTTAACATGGTTGCAGATTTTTTTATTTCTCTTCGGTGTTCTAAAGTATTACATAAGAATGTTATATTATTCGAGGCTTTGTCTGCCAAAGATATATATTGATACTTCTCGCATTATTCTCCCAATAATGCGAGAAGAATTTAATAAAGCACTGTCCGAAATGAGTAAGGGAAAAAGTCCAGGTGTAGACAATATTCCTATAGAACTGCTACAAAATCTAGGTGATTAGACAAAAACTATCAATTAATACCCCAAATCTATGATAGAGGAGAAATACTAAAGGAGTTTATGAAATCAACCATAATACCAATACTAAAAAAGAATAATGCAAACAAATGCAGCCAATTTAGAACAATAGCTTTAATCCCACATGTTAGCAAAATTCTGCTAAAAATTATTCAAAATAGAATATATTCAAAAATAGATTGTCTATTGGATGAAGACCAATTTGGATTCAGAAATAATAAAGCAACAAAAGAGGCAATACTCTGTTTAAGAACAATAATAGAGAGAAGATTAGACCTTAGTCAAAATGCTTACATTTGCTTCCTTGATTTAGAGAAAGCGTTTGATAAAGTAAACCAGCAAATACTCCGAAATTGTCTAACTAATATCGGCATAGATTTGAGGGATAGGAAAATAATTTATCAAATTTACAAAAATCAAAATGGACGGATTAAAATCAATGATAAGGAAAAAATAATAAATATAAGGAGTGGAGTATGACAAAGATGTATACTTTCACCACTTTTATTTAATTTATATATTGAAAAGGCCATTTAGGAAACTAAAAATAAAATAAATAGTGGCATAAAGATAAATGGTGAGCAAGTCATGTGTATAAGATTTGCTGATGTCATAGCCCTTGTAGCAGAAAACAGAAGAACGTTAAAAACAATTGCTAGAATTACTAAATAATAACCTTGAAAAATACAAAATGAAAATGAACAGAGTTAAGACTAAAATCATTGCTATTGGCAAAATCCCTATCAACAGAGCATATGGACATCAGCGGAGAACAAATAAAACAAGTGAAAAGCTTTAAATATTTAGGAAGCCTAATAACAAAAGATGGCAGAACAAGAGAAGACATAAGATCAAGAATAAACAACGCAAAAGCCCAATTCTCTAAGATGAAAAGCATTTTAACAGGAAACCTCAACCTGCATTGAAAAAAAAATTAGTAAAGACATTGGGTATGGAGCATTGCACTGTATGGATGTGAAACCTGGATTCTAGGCAGAGAAGATGTAAGAAGATTGGAAGTTTTTGAAATGTGGTGCTGGCGCCACATGAACAAAATAAAATGGACAGAAAAAAAATGAAACCAACAAGTCCTGAGAGAGATAAACGAAACAAGAACGCTAATTAAATCGATCAAAATTAGAAGGGATAGGTGGTTTGGACATATACTTCGACATGATGGACTTGTGAAAAGAATAAGTGAAGGCAAAATAGAGGGGAAAAGAAGAAGAGGCAGACCAAGGAAATGCTTTCTTGACCAAGTCAAAGACAGCACGGGTTTGACGAGCTACCAGGAGGTTAAGAAGAAAGCCAATGACAGAGCGGAATGGAGGAAATTTCTGCTGAGCTACCAGTCCCAAGACTGATGCAAATGATGATGATGATTATTATTCGAGGTTATACTATCTATCATGGTTTGTCATATTAAGGAGAATTAGAGGTTAGCGCCATCTATTGGTATCTTCCATTTTGGTGCTGGCCGTTTCGTGTAACGCGTGGCATGTGTTGGGCATGGTATATATATATATATATATTTATTTAAGTTATACTTTGTTGTATTGATAAATGTTCTTGGATTGTATATGATTTAAGGTAAATTAAATTCACTTACGGTATGGTGCATATATATTGTATCCTGATTATGGGTAGCTTGTATCTTTGTTCACATTCTGTTTTAACAATAGTGTATGGAAAGTGTTCGTGTTATTAACAGACATCTCTGTGTTATAAAACGTTCTATTTTTTTTTGTACTTTTTTATTTCTTTTTATAACGGTTGCAAAGTTGAAATGTTGTTTATTCATGAAGGATGATAGAGCAACCACGTTTTTCTGTAAAAAAAAATTCTTACTGGTGAATTCTCGTTATCTCGTGTATTCCATGCCAGACTTGACAACAAAAATTCATCAGTAAGCATTTTTTTTTTTTAATATTAACTGTCTTAATATTACATTGTTATTTTATTTATTTTCTGGGTGTTTGTAATATTGAAAGGGTGACTTCTCAGAACAGTAATAGAAGATAAAGTTCCTTGAAAAAGAGGAAGGGATAGACCATCCATGAGATGGATTGATGGTGTTCGTGGAGCAACTAATCTTCAGAGAGTTGAACTCTCTGGTAAAGCAAACAACAGGACTACATAGTGAGACCTAATGTTACACATCACTGAGCATCGGAGTGACCATATGGCATCTGTGGATGTCCAGTGAATATATAGATAGATAGATGTAATAGTAAGATAGTTTGGCATCTTTCAGATGCTAGCTCTGTTTCGTGCATTTGCCACTTATTAATAAAGAAAGGGCCATATGGCTTTATTTCGGCAATGAAGAGTGGATATTAAAATTTTTTCAAAGCCAAATGTATGTAGAGACTATAAGAGTTAAGTAATTTGATCACAGAACTTATGAGAATAAAATTCTGGGCACTAAATCAATGGCAAGGATCGTATTCTCATAAGCTCGGATCAAATTACGAAATATTCATAGTTTTTACTTATGTTCAGCTTTCAAATAATGGCGAGTCTAAATATCCACCATCTCTGTATAATTTCTGTCCCCGAAATGAAGTCATGGTTCTTTTTTTTAACTACTCGTGCACCAACCTAGAGTTTTCACTTATGAAATATACATTTCTCTGACATTGGATTTAGTATTGAATGAGAGTTTTTGCTCTCTTAAGCTTCCAAGGATGTGTGTTCACTGAAGTCTATGGTATTGCCTTTACGGAATGTCTTTATTGGGGCTCTTTGTTGGGTGCTTTTCTGCAAGAGATCAGCAGTTCTGCTGGTAGGGTCAGCCTGTCACTGAGTAGAACCACTGCTGGGGGTCTTTGAGTGATTGTTAGAAATACTCTTTTAATATGTCCTTTTAATGAGATCTAATGAAAATACCTTCAAGTTAGCCTTTTGAAATTTGTGGAAATCATTTTTATATGATATGGTGGCAGAAATGTGTTCTTGTGATCAGGGAGAATTTTTGTTTTGTGTGTAATGTTCTCTCCTCCTGTTTTAAAATCTTTTAGCTCATATTTTCTTGACATAAAGTTTCAGGTTAGAGGGATCACCTAGTGTCTTGGAGAAGACTCTTACTTATACAGTGTCTGAAGAGAACCATCTAGTTCAAAACAGCTGTCAGGATAGTGCAACCTCTATCGAATGCACTAATATAATGCAAATATGTGGTAGTGCAAGTCTGGTACCATTTATTATTTCATGAAAATTAATTTTTATTAGTGTGTATCATTATGAATTATATTCAGTAGGGAGACTTGGCTGACTGAGGATATTATCATCATCCTTTTAGGGATTTAGGCCCACTCTTCTGTTCCAGTCTCATTCCATCTTTTCCTTGGTTGTCCTTGACTTCTGCTTCCTCCAGCTGGACATAGGAGTAAGGGAGAAAATACTCCTATATCGAAGTATTTTTTATTTTATTTTTTTGGTAGTCTTCAACTGTCCATTCTTTTAATATGTTCAGTCCGCTTCTTTCGATATTCATATACTTTGTCCAGTAAGAGTTTTACTCTTTATGTATTTCTGTGACACCCCCCCCCCCCCACACACACAGAGTATAGCCTGCTGTTTTTTATAGTTTTATTTCTCCAATTTCTATTATTATTATTTATTATTTTTTTTTTTCAGTTTTTATGGTCTATAATTCACTTTCATACAGTAGAGAAGGTCTTGCCAAGACTATAAACTCTTATTCTTGTATGCTTTTAACTTGGCTAGAGATGTTCCTAAAGATCATTCATGTAATCTTTAGGAAGTTTGAAATTTTTTACATCAGTGTCAGCTTCTTTTGTATATAATACAGCACATTCAAGGTATTGGAAGCAGTTAATTTGTTCTAAATTTTATTTTTAGTAATGATTTTACTTCTGGAGAAGGTCTTTATATATAGAGATAGGTCATTAGTTGATATATGGGGATAGAATACAAAGGATATAGTCTCTTAAGTGAGGTCAGATGGAACAGAATAAAGGAGTAGTTTTACTAAGAGTATCAGAATCAAAGCCAGAAAGAGTAGACGTCCACCAGGAGGACAATAATGTAGAAGGAAGTTCATTTGAGGCCAATAGGACAAAATATGGAATTGGTTGCTGCTATAATCTGGGAGTATAAGGGAGAATATAGATTGCATACATTAAAATTAGCATCAAGTAATTATCATACAAGGTTTCAACTATGTGACAGACTGGGAAGAGAAATGGTTACAAGCAGGGAAAGAAATGGAATTTATACGTCTAAGATTACATGAGACAGCATGCAGTGGATGGGGCACATGGTTTGAGAGTGCTGTCTGGTCTTAATTCAGAGAACTTAACAGTAATCAATCTAGCAATGCTGCCTTTGAGGAAAGCATTCATGCTGTCTTGACTTGGGAGATGTTGCTAGCTAGGATATTAAGATGAGATTTTATTCTTGGAGGGTGTTGAATGGGTGGCTAGGTTGCCAGAGGTGGTTGTGAGTGCTTCATCAATGAACAAGTTTAAGGAGAGGTGTGATTATAGGTATTCTGTGAATAATGGTCTCCTGTGATTAATCTTCAGCATCCACAGATACCAGTATAATTAATTTGTTAGATGTTGTAAGCTGTTGATTGTTCTATTATTCTAGGATACTTTTTTTTTATTAAATATCTAATCAGAAAATTCATTTGCACCAAGAATATGAGGCTTCTGAGAATTATGAGTTTTTCTTAAATGATAATTCTCAAAATATTTAAATTGTTGAAAGTTATACTCATTCTGGATTGTGAATGGATAGCAAAATAGATGAAATCATGGCATTGCCTGAGAAAAGAGAATTTAAAATTTTTTTAAGCAACTTTAAAGATGTACAAAATTATTACTAAAAAGGAAAATCCAATTACATCAATTTATAATATCCCCAACACAAGAAGTACAATAACTTATAGCACAACTGTCCTGTGTGTGGAGTGCATGTATTAGGTGCTGTGAAATTCATTATTAGCAAGTCTGTTCCAAAGGACAGAGGTAGATGGAATAAATGAGGAGATTGTGTGTTTGAGTTATACTGAAAAGAAATGGTTGATAGCTGCTGCTCTTGTTTTAACAGGTCCAACAGAAAGTGCAGGAATTATGTTTGCTAGTTGGAGCAGTGACCATGGTAGTACCTACAGAAGAGACTGCTGAAACAGTGCATTTTTATGATATAAGTTGAAGTCAGTCCGAAGAAAGGATTGTCTGTGAGCCAAATTGCTTTCCCCTGGATAGTATCATAGAACAACTATATGTTGTTCATACATATGAACAACATATAGTTCATATGTATGAAGTAAAGTATGTTGTACAAGTTTAGTAGTTGGGAGGGTATAAAAATTGCACAGAAAATAATGCCTAGTTTTTTTTTTTATAGAGGCAAAGGAAGCTATTGATATGATGTGCTTATGCCAGGAGAGGCTGGAGGTAAATATCAATCCAAGGAGGAGTTCTGCCTGGTGATTTGTGTATCACTGAGGATAAAGGAAAATGAGCTTGAGAAAAGGACGGGACTGCTTTTGGCGGCATTGAAGATGGCCAAGTTATCCTTGCTTCACTGAAGGATGGTATGGAGATCAGCATTTAAGGCATCGGTTTTAGTTGATCTAGAAGCATGGGATGTCTGAAAATTGCATGGTTTGTTGAGAGAGTAGGATGAATAGATCATACTATCATTGATTTAAAGTAGGTCATTTAAATATTGGAAAAAAGAATGTGTGGTGATAGACTGGAGCCCTGAGGCACTTCCATTTAGTGGCAGAGAAGAGAGGGTGCCATCTACCATGATGTGCAGTGAATGACCAGAGAAAGCTTCCCATGCCAATACAGAGGATGACAGACAACCGAAGGAAGGCAGTTTGCTAAACAGTTATTCATGGCAAACGTGATCAAGAGTGAGATCTAGATATGTGACTGTGCATGTTTCTCCGAACCTTTCCATGATGTGTGTCTACTGGTAGGTGATGTATGTAACGGAATCAGCTGTGGAACAAGGTTTGTGGAATCCATACTGGTGGGCCTCTAGTTAGTGGAGAAGTTGATGTTGATTACTTTCATTATTTTGGAAAGGACCAAGGTAATGGCAGTTGGTTGGTAGTTGGGTGGCAGGCTTTATTTCCCTTTGTTTGGAATAGGTTGCCTTCCACATGCTGAGATATAAGTGCCAGCTGAGTATAGAAGATTAAGAGATTTAGAGTACAATTATATGCTCAGGTGCTAGTTTGAGTACAACTGAATGGCATCACGACTGGAAGCCTTTTTTTTTTTAGCATCTTTAGTATTCTATGTATGTCTTGCTGAAGCACCACATAAGGCATATAATCATCATCAATTTCCTGATTTCTACCCCCAAGGGGTTTTCAGGTACAATGACAGTACTACATGATTAAGTTTACATTATTATTAATCTATCTACAATTGTCCTGCAAGCTAGTCTATTACTTGCATCACTCCAATATTGCTGTATCTAACATTTTGTGCTTTTAATGCACTTCTGATTGAATCCATCCACCTAGCTGTGGTCTTCCTCTAGATCTCTTTCCAGCCATATTGGAATCAAACAACTGTTTTGCTAACATTTCCACATGCATTCTTTATAAGTGACCATTCCACCTTAGATTACCTCTGCTGGCACATTCTTGAATGATAATGTCAAGCACCTTTCTATTATCTATCTTCATTTTTAATATGATTATTCCATCAATGCCACTCCCTTAATTTTTCTCAGAACTTTCATATTGACAGCCTGGTTGGCCAAGAGCATATCCACTCTCCAGCCATAACTGTCAGTCTTCTGTCCTCCTTTTGTAGTGTTATTCAACACTACTCCTAGTTCTCCCTCTAACAAAATACTTAGTGAACATTTCCATGCCATCTTCAGAAGATGACCTGAGTTCCATCTCCAGCAATTAAAGTCAATCTTTCATATTCACCCATAGTTGCATCATAATTGTGAAATTCTCTAGATTTTTGCTTTACTGCTTTGGCCAAACTCCTTTCGTATGCAATTTCTCCTTCACTGCACTCATCACCTTCCTAGCCTGCCTTGTGCTCCCCATTCTGTTGATGGGTATCTCAATATCATCCTAACCTATACCATCCTTTTTCTCAAAAACCCATGTATAAATCCAAGATTTATCCATTTCATCTCCTACTTTATCCTCCAAACAAGGAATACAATCTGACATCAGTAACTGATTTCAGACCAAGTCCTAGGCATTGCAGATTCTCTCCTCATTAAGTCGCAGCATAACACAAGTCTGTTTCCCTAATTTATCATAGTCCCCCCCCCCACACACACACTGTAATTCCATGTCTTGTTCTGTGAAGCTTTTATTTGCCTAGCCACTTCCCACCTGATCACTCTCCAATTGGTGGCATCATGGAGACATCTTCTGTGATCATTTTAAGAAGTTAAATACAACACGTCCCATGTGTTGCTTCAATTACATGCTGCATAAAGTAGTTGTTCTTGAGTACACCCCCCCCCCCCCCCCCAAGGAATACAATCTCCTTACTCACATGCTGTTTGCTACTTTCAATCAGTGCTTTCATAGTCGCATTATCACCCTCATGTCACTCACCGGTCTCATTTGTTTTATAACATATATTAATGATATAGGGAAACATTTAAGGGGGAGGATATTCACTTGCTTGTTGATGCTAAACTGGAGAGGACAACAATAATTAATAAAGGTAATGTAAAGATCCTGCAGAATTTAAATAAATAGGCACTGTAGGTGAAGGATAATGATTGTCAATTTAATGTTGCAAAATATAAGGTTATTCACTCTGGGCTGAAAACATTACATATCACATTGATAGTACTGGATTGCAGGAAATTGATGGGGTTAGGTATGTGGGGATAATGGTGGATAGAGTTCAGAGGGCTATTGCAAAAGTTGATAATATAGCCCAAAGGATAACTTGAATGTTGAAAAACATGCTATCAAGTAAAGATAGGAAAGTTATTAATCCTCTTTATAAGGCTATGATTCAGCAATATCTTGACTACTGTGCATGGATTTGGTCATCTGAGTTTCTTGGGGATCAGGAGGTGGTAGTGGAGAGGATTCAGAGATGAGTGACTAAGCTGGTGACAGGTCTGTGGAATGCTTGTTATAAGGATCAGTTGAAGGTGTGTGGGTTGCAAAGTTAGTTGATAGGTATATAGGAATGGACATGATAGAAAGGGGTTCTATAAGATCAATACATGATATTGATCTTATAGAACTTGGTATATATATATACACCAAGAAATTTTATATAGTTGGTTTTAATCCTTTTTTCCCAAGTAAGCAAAACAAAGTTTTGCACATGAAATATATTCACGTCTGAGTTACTTTTATATAGAGGCTAATGACTTCATATCACTTGCCTTAGTATATATATCCCATAATGCAAAGCACATCCCCCTTTCAGGCATGTATAATGCAATGCATAATGGGAAGGGCCACTACCCAGACCGGTTTCGATCTTTATTGAGGTCTCTTCAATGGGAGCCAGACCCGGGAGAGATACCAAGGTTGAAGTAATGCAGAAGTCATATATATCTCCTATATAAGTAGACAAAAAGTACTTGACCTTCTTAATAAAAATCTCTGGATGAGAGAAAGATGAAAGTTTTTTACCTAGGGTGTAATATATGTTAAAAATACCAAGAAATTTTATATACTTGGTTTTAATATGAAGTCTTTAGCTTTTATATACAAGTAGCTCAGATGTGAATATATTTCATGCCAAAACTTTGTTTTGCTTACTTGGGAAAAAGGATTAAAACCAAGTATATAAAATTTCTTGGTATCTTCAACGTATATTATGTAAACCCATAAAAAAACTTTCTGTGTGTGTGTGTGTGTGTGTGTATCAAGAGAGAAAGAAAGAGAACTGGAAGTTGTGTACGAGTGGTAGAGAGTGTGATGACTACATCTTTTTCTTGGAGAGTGGTAAGTGAGTGGAATGGATTGCCAGAATTAGTTGGGAGTGCCCTGACAGTGAATGATTTTAAGGAAAGGTGCGATAGGTGTTGTGTGTATAGAGATTAATGTGGGTTTCCTGCAGTGAATCGTCTGACTCCTTGGAGATATCCATGTAATAATGAATCTATGGTAGATCTTAGTAAAATCTACAGTAGATCTTGTTTATATTGCCAACGTGTAGATGTACTATTGAAAGATTGGAGGAATTCTGTGCTGTTGCAGTTGACATTTCCAAGGCATTTGTAGTATAGAATGATGTGGGGGGTTCTTCAGGTAATTGCTATCTTATCTTTATCAGGCCTGCAGGAGATCCAAAGGTTAATCATGGGAGGTCCCACTTTCACTCACACAGCTCATTATGCTGTGTGCTTTTAATGCATTATCTCCATGCTCACCACACTCAACTCATACTCATTCCAGAGACCAGAAACCATATTAGTCAGTTGACTCTGGATATTTTCCAATATCTCTTCATCCTTTTGAAAATCAGGTTGACCAAAATTGGAAAAAATGGCCTGATCAAAGCTTTATACAATAGAACCATAACATCCTTCTACAGATCAGTGTCCTCCACATCATTGCCATAATCCTCTGTGTTGTCCTAATGTCTCTGAAATGAAATTTTGTCTTTGTTGACCATTACGAGATCCCTCATTTCCTCTAAGATATCCTTGCCAATTGCATACCCTGCATTCTATCTTTGCTTCTTTAATTTAAAATCTTACACTTTGCAACACTGAAAAAACGATTTGAAAAAAAGTTCCATGTTTGGTCTGTAGAGCAAGGTGTCTGGACTATGTAAAAAATTAATTTAAAAAATATAAAATTGATAATATTTTTATCAGGAAAAAAATGTAAGGAATTAAAAATTCTTAGCCCACTCATGGTACAAAATGTACTGGAGGTTAGCAAGAGAATAACCTTTTGTCGGTGGGAGCAACATAAAAATATATATGTATGATAAATAGAAACGAGGATATAGCTTTAAAACAGTTATTTTGCTGACCAGCTGCTAGATATACTGGACCATACCTAATGGTGATGCTTAAAAAGATGTCATGCTGATTCTTGCATGACATCTTTTCAGTGTCCATCTTTGAAGAACAGGTAATGAAAAGATCCAGAATGTTGAGTAGAGAACATTGTTGAACATTTTAATTGGTTGATAGTTTGTTTTTGGTCATTGCTTACCAAATATGTTTTTTTTCCTGAAGGTCACTAATATTGGAAAATGGGGCTAGTTAGAGTTGTGGACATTAGTTGTCAAGGAAGATGATTGCAGATTAAAATTTATAACAATTGCAGCATGCAAATATATTCTTAATTATAACTTAGATTTATTTGTACCAATTCTAACATTTCTACAAAAATGTACTATGACTACACGAGGACAGCTGTTTTTCACAAAGTTATTTTTGCTGTTAGAATATAAGGCCATTTAAATGTCCTTGTCTTCTAACAGCAAGAATGTTAACTGATAACTATACTTTAGTATAATGATAATCAAGGCAATTTTCATGCCTATAAATGAAATTGCTGCTATGATCTCAAAATTCACTTCAGACTGGATTGTTAGGTGAAATATATTAGAACATGTCAGTGATAATTTCGGTCTGGCTTACCATGCTATGAGCAGATCCAAATATCAGGTGCAAGCCACACAGATGTCCTATATGTGTAAGTTTTGAAAGTTTAGAGTTGGCTACAGTAATTTAGAAATTGAGTTAAAGCCAAGTTTGGGCATTTTAATGGCCACATACAATGTCATAATTATGTGGCCATTATAAATTAACACATTGGATGATACAATCAGTTTCATCTGAATCTAATGGTATGCAGCAGTGGATGAAAATAGTTTTTGGAAGTGCATTTATTCAAATCTAGGATTATATATACAAGCTGTTTTTGTTTGATTTTATTATTCTGCACTTTTCATATTTTAGTTAATGGTTCATGCTGTCGACGGTCTAAGGACACCATTCTTTTGGTATTAATAACAGGCAAAATGTATTATAGTATTACTTCCAAGTCTCCATGGAGTTTGAAGACTTAATGTGGGAAGTCAAATGATCATGACAATAACTCTCATACCTTGCCTTGAAGACATTCAGTGTGGTGCACCAATATGTAGATTCTTTTCCTAATAGATAAATTTTGATATGATAAGGTGAATCATGAGCACCAAGAAACTTTCACAGAATTGTCAAGTTTTTACTGTTGCGAAATGCATTCGACTTATGATGTAATATTTTTTACCTGTAGCAGGCAAAAATTGAATTTATCCAAACTATTAAATGAAAACAGATGTTTTCTGACTGGTTAGTGTTCCTAACGTTTATTTACTTTTCAATTTAAAAATTTATTATTTATTATATTTTATTTATTTTTGTTAATAGTTCTTTCTGCTATTTTAGATGTATTCAGCAAGTACAAAAATCGTTAAGCGGCAGGGTGAAAAGGCAGATGAATTCGAATTGTCTATTGCCCAGGTAAGCTTTTCTGGTGTGTGTGTAGTTAATAGATGATCATCAAATTTTGCAATTCTTTTATTTATTCACAATATTTTTGATAGAACAACTAACAAATGAAACACATTGCAGAGAGTACTACATAACTTGATTGTGATTAATTTAAATTTATGGAGTTATGAAAAATATTTTCACTTTTAATTGCATTTTATTTTTCATATATTAGGAAAGCATTGAACATTTCTCAAATGAATAATTGTATGTCTTGTGACTTCTCGGTTTTTATACCAATTCATGCTTTGATTCTTAAATGTGGTATGTACAACTGACTTGAGTGTGTAGTATGCAGCAACTGACTACTGCATACTTCATATGTAGTATTTGGTTGCTAGTGAATGACAAGATAAATAAAATGCTTATTTTTTTTTATCCCCATGAGTATTGATGTAGAGACAGACGATAGGCAGTGAAATTATATATTTCAATAAGGTGTAATTTAATAGTATTGCCTAAACACAGTGGTAATAAATTAGTTTTTATGAATGATTATAAGATTTAATTATGATTAATTTCATTCCTATAGGCAATATTATGCTTATTTATTAGGTAACTCCATGGAATCTTAGGACTCATTTGGAAGACCATTCTCTTCCTCTCCCTCACACATAATTTCACTCATTACCCCTGTTCCCCTGTTGCATCTGTTTTAATCATAATCATGCACCATCAGTTCACACATCTCAGGCAACCTATTTAACTTATTTCCATTCATTTCCTTTTTTTTTTCATAATTTCAAACAATTACTTCCTTGTTAAATACTCTTATTCAGATTACAAGGATGACTCCTTTTTTGCCATGGATTGAAAAATCTTCCCTTGTACCTATCCTTTAAAATCACTTTGCCAACTCATCTCTAATTCGCTCTTTTCCTTCCACTTATTGGTTAAACTTCACAATCAACACTCCTGTAATTTATCCTTGCATTCAACATTTCATAGCTTATATGTCATCTTTGTTATCTGCTTCTACACACTCCTGTTTTGATGCTACATCTCTTTGAAACTGAGGTGATGACTTGTGCACACTACTCCGGATGCATTCATATAAAAACATTATAATGTCTAGTAGCCTCCTTATTCCTATTTATCACTGTATTTTAAAATAAACATGGTAGTTTGCATTGTTGTTATTATTATTATCCTTTTGCATTTTGCTCCCAAATTTCAACTTCCTATCCACTGTCTTAGCTAGATCCTCAGCCTTCTTAATCTCTTAGTCCCACCAATATGATACAGTCAGTAATCTCTTCAATCCAAAATACAAAAGCTAACAGTTCACAGTGCTAAATTAGCATTCATACTTTCCCTTTTTATATATGAAGAACATCCATGAAAGGTTGTACACCAAGCATGTCAAAATAAACGATGTTTAAGTTTATGTGGGCAGCAAAAAACAAAAACTTCGATATTCATAAAAACACAGGTTTATTTTGAAAAGTATAGTATAAAAAAAGAACAAAAACAATGATAAAATTAATGTTTTCTCCCTGACACTTGGCATCTCTTCTCTGCTACTATCTTTCCTACTTTGGGGAAAATCTTGTTCGCAGTGATTACTTTCAAAACTGATCCAAGGTGAATGTCACTAATTCTGGATCTGTCTGACAGGAGTCTTATTTCCCTTCATAATTGTAGACACACCGGTAAGTACTTCCAAATATGGATATAATTTCATATACGAATTTTCGAGTATTTTTAAACCTGGCAGGTAAATATTTGTAAAATCCAGTCATGCTAACGTCACTGAATTTCGCCTTCAAATCTGAATCACACTGGATCTCAATTACCGCCATTTGCATTTGATTAGGGACTGATTCAATATTTATTGAAAAATTCGAAGAAAACAAAGAAAACTTCCAAAAGTCTTCCAAAAATTTAAAATCTGCAAACCTTGTTTCAAATTCAGTTCTAAGGCTTAGAATTTTTTCTGTGTATTTTTGATAAGATGCAGTTTCACTTAAACTTGATTTGTTCACGTTGCATGTCAGAAAGTGCATTAAATCTTCATTTTTCAACTGCTTTTCCCAAAGAACTAATTTACATTTAAATGCCTTAACTTGGTCACACATGTTCATATGATCTGATTTTTTCCTTGCAGTTTTAAATTTAAATCATATAAGTGTTTTGTTATATCAACCATGAAGGATAAATCTTGCAACCACACTGTGTCAAAAAACAGGCTTATGTCTTGATTTTTAGTTATTAAGAACTGACATATTTCTTCTTTCAAGTCCCAGAACTGTTTAAGAATCTTGGAGCAGGATAGCCAACGTATACCTCGGTATAGTAGGACAAACCGGAATATTTGCTGTCTAATTCACTTAAGAAAGCAGAGAACTGTTGCTGATTTAAGCCTCGAGATTTTATGAAATTAATGATTTTTTTGATAGATGTCAACACATTTTCCATATTTATTACTTTCGCGCATAATACTTCTTGATGTATAATGCAATGCGTATGATGAATCTTGGATCTGGCATAAATTTCACTTTTTTTTTTTTTTGCAGTAATGCCACGAAACCATTGTTTTTTCCGGTCATAGAAGGAGCTCCATCTGTATCTACAGAAGTTAATTTTGACAGAGGTAGATTGTATTTTTGCAGAAGTTCAAAAACACAATTAAATATAATAATCCTGTACTAGTGTTATGCATTAGTACTAGTTCCAATAATTCCTCAAAAATGTTGAAATCCGTATTGCAAGCATGAAGAAACACAGCTAATTGAGCTACACCCCCAATGTCCATACTCTCATCACAGCCAATGGAAAAAGCTTCAAAACGAGATTATTTTGCTTTGATCTGAACACTTAAATTGTCGGCCAAATCAGTAATTCTTTCCGCAACTGTATTTCAAGACAAAGAGATTGTTTGAAAAGCCTTCATATTTTCAGGACAAATAATTTCTGTAGCTTTAATTAGAGATTCCTTAATGAAATCTCCTTCAGTAAAAGTTTTTGAGTGTTTAGCTATCAACTCCGACAAGACGTAGCTTGCATACACCACCGCTTCACTTTCTGGTGATGCTTTAGTAAACATGAATTTTTCAGTCCCGACTTGAGCTCTTTCAACTTTTCTTGTCTCATTAATCCCTCGTAATTATCATATTTTGATTTATGTTGTTCATAGTGATGATTAAGGTTGTATAACTTTGGTACACTGATAACATTATTACATATTAAGCAGATTATTTTATTTTTTACTTCACAGCAAAAATACTCCAATTCCCACTTTTCTTGGAAATTTCGATGTTCGTTATCAATTTTTCGTTTATTACTATTACTTGGTTTCAATAGAGACATGCTGAATACAAAGGACTGATAAAAATTAATAATTGTTAACATAAAATAATAGAATATTTGAATAAAAACTGATATTTTTTCTTGAACATCAACTTACCAGACACTAAATAACTGCACAAATTAATAAGCACAACGTAAATAAACTTATTTCTCTTGTTCACCAAAAGCGAAATATTTCCTGTTATGCACACCACACAAGTCAGTTCAAACAAGACTGACGACTAGACGTGGACATGGCACTGGCACGTGATAGTAGGTATATAATCGGCTGGTAGAAATAGTGGGGGAAATGGTTTGCCTGCATGTAAAGGAAATGCATGCAACATTGCTATATGTAGTAATCGCTTTCGTTGGTAAACGTTTGGCTGGGCCCCAAAAATATTCGGTACGGGCCGCGAGTTTGACACCCATGTTGTACACAATACAGTCGACTGTCACTATAGCAGACATCAATATTGCAAAATCATTTATTATAACAAACTGCCAAAACAGTTTAGAGTTTTTCTTCCCATAAAGTATTCTTATGGGCCTTACAAGTCTGTTATTGTGAGAGTCCAATGGACTTAAAGTTTGATAATCCAGAAGTGCTTTGCTCTAAAATCAAGCATAGCTCATTTTCTTTATGCCTCCAAGGCTGCAGGTTCTAATCTCACCATGGGCATGGATGTTTGTGATTGTGAAAATACTAGTGGTGGTGGGCACTAGATGGCGTTGGTGTAGATGATGCAGTTCACTTGTGGAGATGGAGAGTTGTTAGAGTAGGTGGCCCTCCCTCAGTGAGTCTGGACTCTTTGGAGGTGTCACATAGTAATAAAGTCATAATAATAAGAATCTTCTACTTAAAGACATTTGTACCACTAATAAGGTCATAATAATAAGAATCTTCTACTTAAAGACATTTGTACCACTGTGATATCTGAATCTGATTTTTTTTTTTTAATCACTCCCAGACACAAGAGGCTGCTCAGTCAATAGCAAATCAGTGCTGTATATAGGCAGAAGTCAAGAGAAAAGTAACACACAAAAGTAACAGAGTGGTGGAAACAGTCACGTGAAACAGCCTTCCCTTCATAGGGAAGGCTGTTTCACATAACTAAGATAGATGGAACGCAAGATAAACAGGAGTAGCAAAGTCAGCAGTTCAATTCTAAAAGGATGGTCAGTTGTTCATGTTGTTATAGGTGTAACAGAAAGGGGGAAGCACAATGGATGCCAGTTCTGTTGAACAGCACTCACGGAAATATCTGTAGAATAGACAAAATGCAGAAATTTACTCTCTGCAGACTTCAGCCACTGTGAGAAACCAGGAGACCAGACCTGTGCACAGTAGTCAGAGTGAGGTCTCATCAAAAGGAGCAAAACGACTTCCTTATCGTTATGTGTCAAAGTCCATTTCAGCATTACAGTTATCTTCTGAGTTGTATTTGCAATCTTTGTTATTTGGCCCTTGAACTTCAACTTCCTATTTACTAAAACTCCAAGAGCCCTAGCGTGATCAGTTTCTTTTAGCATAATCTGAACCAAGTGCATAACTTTATATTTACTAACATTGAACTGATAACGATTTTCACATGCCCACATTTCCAGCCTATCCAAATCATTCTGCAAGTACTGCATATCAGCAGCACTTCTGATTATCCTACCTATCTTTGCATCATCATCAATAGGTGTATGTCACATGACAAATCCTTCCCAATGTCATTAATGTACGGGTTGGACCAAGGACTAAACCTTGTGGCACACTAGATGTACTAATGTTAATCAGATAGTTCATTTAGGCATGGCAGGAATACATGTGGATTGATGGAGCAGCAAATTATGTTGTATAATTGTGTTGTCCATTTGTGCACAAAATGTGTGTATTTCCACATTTTATTTATATTTTGCTTGATACTCTAAGAATTCTTTTATTCACTGATAATCAGCGTACACTTTTTACATAGTAATATATACATAAATAATTTCCAGTCATCAGAATTATCTGCCCTTTCTCAAATCCTATGTTCATTACATAAGCTTGTTTTTCTTTTTGTCAGCGACTCTTTTGTCTTATGAATAATAGATATCTTGCATATCTTCTCTCCAACCAACATGTTGTGAGTGTGAATCTTGCCATGGTCATGGATGTTTGAATTTCTTTATGGATTTCGTGACCACTGCCCCACTTATTGGAGGGCTGAAGTGGCTTGAAAAAGTTCCACTTTTGGTCTCTAGATGGGGGGTTTCCAGCTTGTTAATTTTTTTTTCTTTTTAATACAAAAAAAAAAAAATATATAAAATCAACAAAAATAGAAACTAAATTCTTAACCCACCCATGGTACAAATGTACTACAGGTTCACAAATAAACTCTTTGGGGATGGAAGCCACATTAAAAAAAAAAAAAAAAAAAAAAGCTAATATGTTATTGGAGATGAATAAGTATAGTCCAATTGTTATAATACATAAGATTGATTTTATTCAGGAATAGATAAATTTTTACACAGTCTGTTTTTTATGAAGACTTGTATGGAAATGTTCTTATACCATATAAGCATTCTATCCCAAACAGATACTATACTGCTAAAAAAAAAGTTTTATTGTATTACTAATTCAAAATGAAGGAGCAAATTGTACTTGTTTGTGAAATTTTTATTTCTAATGATACAAACACATGTTATATGTCAACGCTTGAAATGATAAGATCCTTTATTTGCCTTCTTAGAGTTAAAAAAAAAAAAAAAAAGCTAGCTCTGCAGGAGAAAGTATTTTGTATTATTGAATTTGCAAAGTGTAATTCTGTAATTATGGCTCAATGTAAATTCCACACTCAATTTCAGAAACAACCTCCTCATCATAAGCAGATTTGCTTGTGGTACAAAAAATTTCAAGAAGAGGGATGCATCTGTAAAGGAAAAAAGTCCAGACAGTCTGTGTTTCTGAAGTTAATGTGAAAGAATTCGACAAACATTCGTACACAACCAAAGAAAATCCACAAGCCACGCAAGCGAGGAATTAGGTGTTCCTCAAATAATGGTATGGTGGGTTCTCAGGAAACAATTGTATATGAAAGGCTACAAGTTTCAGTTAATGCAGGCACTACACCCTGGGGACAGAAAAAAGGTTAGACAATTGCATAAGATTGTTAGATGACATGGAGGACAGTGCCTTTGCAGCCCAACTCTTTTGAATCAACTTTTTGCCTAACATGTTTATGTTGGGAAGTGTTTTACATGTTTATTGTACTGACAGGACTTTTCATTAGTGTGTGTGTGTGTGTGCCGTTTTTGTGTTGTGCAGGGAGGCTGAACTGATGCAAAAATTATGCTGCATGTTAGTTGCAAATCTTTCAGTAGAATTTTATTTGAAGTTAGTATTTGTGATCTGTCTTAATGACTTTTAAAATTTAAAATGCAATCAAACAAACACTTACTTCATGCAAATGAAAATGTTTGGAAGTACAACAAACGATTTTGCTTGAGTCTATGTAGCATAGTTTCTATGCAGGGGAGGTGTTTCATTAGGTAGTCTCATTTTTTTCCCAGTTGTCACTAATTGCACTATTTGTTGACACATATATTACACAGACTGCAAATGTCTCTTTACCTTATTCAGTTATACAATGAAACTGTTTTTCTTGCATTTGCAGTAGTATAGTGGCTGTTAGTGATTTATATTTTGCAAACAAATTCCTTTCCTTCTATTCATAATTTTTTTTAAAATTATGCCCAACAAAATGCAAATATGAAAGTAGAGTTTATAGGCTCTTGTATTCTGCACTCCCTCTCCTAGATACTTATAACACAAGCACACATATATTACAAATGTAAATTATTCATAATCCATTTTACAGTACTGAAAACATTTCTCTTCATACCTATTTCTCTTTCTTATACTTGCTATTCTTTACATCTTTTAGTAAATCAAGTATAGTAACTAATAATCAAATATATTATTCTCTTTAATTATTGTTTTTTAATATATTCTGAAAAGAACATTCCCTTTCACTTATTCCCCTCACCTCAGTGCAGGATTAGTTAAAGTTCTCTCAACTTAAAGAAACCTCTATGAAAAGCAGGGCATTTGATGCTCTGCTTTTCATTAGGAATGAAATTGCTAGTAATTTCGCTTGCTTCACTAGATAGTTTCGTGGCAAGTGAGCTACTACCATCCCAACTTGAATTGTTAAGTAGTGAAGTGAATTGTCACTTCACCACAACAAACATGAGCATATGGGGGGGATAGAACATCAACATGCAAACATCGAACATGAAAGAAACTCACCAAAAGTGAATGTGTTTTGTGCCATTTCTCACAGGAAAATTTATGGGCCTTTCTTTGCTGAGGCCACAGTAACTGGGATATCATACCTCTATGTTACAAATCTGGTTGTTCTCTCAACTTAAAGATACTCTGCTGACTTCATTTTCATGCAAGATGGGATGCTGCCTGACTTTCACCATAATGTCCGTAATTATCTCAACACAACTCTTCCTAACCACTGAATGGGTCGATACATGACATGAGGAACCATTATAGGTCTCTTTTTACTAAAGGTGAGTTAGTCTTATAGGGTGGTGGAGGGTTTTTCCTACAAGAAACTCTGGTTTTTCATCCGTCAAAACAGGCAAATCAGTCACGTGAACGCAAACACACTTACAAACATTTACTGTAGGGCAAGGAAGGCAACAGGGAAACCACCTTGTTTCATAATCATTATTCCCTAGTAAAGTATAGCATGTTGCTATCCCAGCAACCATAAGGTTAAGGAGAGAAGATACGAATCTAAACTACCAGTTAATTTGCACACAGAATATCTATTAACCATTTGACTCATTAAGAGATTGAGCAACATATACCTGACAAATGAGACAATAATTTGAAAAAGATATGCTGATAGGAAACTAATAATAACTTACTTATGCAGTATTGTACAGTAACTTAAGGAACAAACATGTTTTTCTTGTCATTCAAGTTGTCTCTAATTATACTTACACTGACTGTAAATGTCTCTGTACTGTATTTAGTGATACAATAAAATTACTTGTTTTGCTTCTACTGTGCTAATTTATGGAAGTGAGGCATGGACGATCAGAAAAGGAGATGAGAGAAGAATAATTGCAGCAGAAATGAAATTTATGAGGAGAACTGTAGGATATACCTTGTTAGATCATAAAAGAAATAAAGAAACCATGGAAGAAATGAATGAACAACCAATAATAGAATATATCGACAAGTAGAGATGGAAATGGAAACAGCAAATTAGTGATTCTACTATTGTCCATTCTTTCAAACATACACACTGGGGAAGAGATCAGTTGGAAGACAATATCAAAGATGGAATGAGACCGTAAGAGCCCCAAGGCCTAATACCAGATAGGAAGATGATGATGCTTCTACAGTATAGTGTCTTTTGGGAATTGAATGTTTTTCAGCCAGAGGAACATTTTAATCTCTTAATGATTTAAATGGTACAAATCATTTAAATGGACGAAGGTCTCCCCCCATGGTTTTCCAGGCCACTTGGTTTTCTGCCTCTCCCATCCATCTCACTCCTGTAACTTGTTCCAGTTCATCCCTCCACCTTCTTCTCGGTCTTTGTCTTGTTCCATCCATTGGTCTCCACTCTTGTTTTTCTAGTCCATCTCTCATTGCATCTGGCAATATGCCCAGCCCATCTCCACTTAGCCTATTTAATGTATTTTACAATATCCGTGACACCTATTTGAGATCTTATCCAGCTATTTGTCTTCTTATCTCAATGTTAAATCTTAGCATACTTTCCATGCGATGTTGTGTTGTTCTCAGCTTTTTGTTTAGGGCTTCTGTTAAAGTCTATGTTTTTCCCCTGTATGTTAAGAAAGGAAGTATGCACCGGTTGAAAGCTTTCCTTTTTTAGACTCTTCTCATTTTCTCATAAGCCATCCATTCAAGGTGAATTCTTTATTCAGTCTCTTGGCAATCCTCAAAGGATAACAGTTGGCCCAAATATACATATGAGGTAACTTATTCAATTTCATGGTTTTCAACTTTGACAGTTCTTTGGTTTATGTATTTATTCATCATTATTTTTGTTTTTTCTCTATTTATTTTTAATCCAATTATTCCGGAGGCTTCATTTAGCTGATTTCTTCCAGATCTTCAAGATTATCTGCTATAGTATACCCACACTTTTGAGATCTAAACTTGGAAAATTGCCAAGAATGGTCGATTCATGCTGAAGGGAAGAAAGAAATGAAGGATGTGCGCCAACACATGAAATCACTTGCTTTATAGGTAAATTTTTCCAACTGTTATACAAACAACATGGTTAACTACAATGATCATAAAACAGAAGTTAATTTTCCAACGTGTAATAATAAACAACTCATCCCGCAATACGGAATGATTACCCTATTATCGGAATAGATTCTCCTTTTTGTGACATGCGCAGAAGTGTCGAAGGGTCTCTGATCTGTGGGCGAACTATATTAGGACATTACCTGCAAATTTCAGGTGATGCAGCCTTTCTCCATTTATGTTTATTCCTTTTGTTTCCCAATCAAGGCTTCTAAAGCTTTCTAATGCAGCTGTAAATATTTTGGGAGATATAGTATCACCTTGCTGGATGCTTTTTGTGCTGGAAACTTTCACTGTTTGTTTATAATTTAATTACAGAAGTTGCATTATTGTAAATATGTTTTAGTGTTTTTATCTGTGTGCAAATTGATTGGTAATTTAGATTCCTGTCTTCTCTCCTCAATCTTATGGTTGCAATGTGCCACTTTACTAGGGAATAATGATTATGGAACAAGGTGGATTCCTGTTGTCTTCCTTACCTTGCAGTAAGTGTAGGTGTGTTCATGCGACTGATTTGTCTGTTTTGAGAGATGAAAAACCAGAGTTTCCTGGAGAAAAAACCCTCACCACCCTGTGAGACTGACTAACTCACTATTAGTCTAAAAGTCTTGGTAATGGGCTCTTTATGTCATGTATAGGAATAGAACCTGCTTGCAGTTGCTGATAGGAGTGCATCCATCAATAAGAAACATGTTCATATCAGAACAAAAATCATATTTACAAGAAATAATAACCAGAAATGTTCATCACATGACAAAATGTCTTTTTGTAGTCCTGTGGAAATGGTATTTGCTTCCTTAGTGCTGGAGTGTCAGAAAGAAAATCATTATCAAATTTGAATCTAGTCTCCAGCTCAAGGAACTTTTTTTTTCCCCATGTGGTTCTTGAGTTAGTTGACCTTTGGCACAGGCAAGCAGGATTTTTATTCTGGAAACTTAGGTTTTTGAGCTTCATCTCAAAAAAAAAAAAAAAAAAAAAAAAACTGATTCTATGGGACCATAGAATTATGACAGTTGCCTGGCATACTCTCTCCAAATGCTTATAAAAATCATTCTTAACCTTGGGCTAGCTAACTGTAAGTAAAGGTTTAATTTAATTTGGCAATACAGTAGTCTGTACTAAAATAAAAGGCATTAGCCAATTTTATCATTATTATATTAAAAACATTCACAAAAACCAATGATTTTTACATTGAACTTGCATTGTATTCTTTGGCTGCTCTACTATAGCAAATCATAATTGTGATTTTCTGTAATCTGTGATTTTTTTTTTTTTTTTGAGGGGAGGTCGTGTTATATATGGGGGGGTAACCAGTTGAGAGACCTGCGGTTGCCAGTACCTTGTCTCCATGAACAGGCTTCTGCCAATCACTAGCCTTTGTTAACTCTGTCGATTGATGTCATTAACGGCTGATTCTGAATAAACCAATCAGAATTCTGAAAACATTCATACGTCTGCAACTCGGTAGGGTAAGTTAATGCGGTAACAATATTTTGAGTTCTAGCCTATAAAAATGTTTGAAAATAAAAAACGATTGTCATATTCTTCAAAATTCAAGTTAAAAGTCATCAATTACGCAAAAGAACATGGAAATAAAGCTTCAGAGAGACGGTTTGGACCTCCTCCCACTGAGTGGAGAAAACAGGAAGAACAACTACTCAAGATGCCAAAAAAGAAGAGGGTCTTAAAAGGAAAACCAGCAAAATGGCCAAACTCTGAGTAGAAGCTTAAGACTTGAATTATGGAGTGCCAGAACGGGATATGTGTCAACCAAGCTTATTCAATACGAGGCAAAAAGAAATGAACATTGTTGATTTCCCAGGAAAGGCAAAATGGTGCTTCAGCTTTATAAGGAGAGAAGGGTTGGCCATGAGAACATGGACCAAGTTAGCCCAGAAAATGCATCTTAGTATGTATCTTAAAAATATGACCTAATTACTAAATATACTTTGAATATTTAAAAAAATATCAAATGTGTTTGGTTTTATGTTTAAAATATTGATTTCTTAATTTTGTGTTCGAAAAAGTAGGATTTGTCTTATACACGGGGGAAAAAACTAATTTTCAAGACAGTCATGAAGATTGATATGTTCATTCTAATTAATGGGTGATGCTCTAAAAATTTGTTCATAACCATTACACTTTGTTAAATCATTACAGTTTTACCAGGTGTGTCTGTTTTATTTTCATACAATGTATATTTTTGAAAATTATGCCATCATTGTTTATATACATAAAGTTACACCCTGAGTTATGCAAGTAATGTGTTCCATAAACCTTTACGTAAGTCGAATTTGAAAATTACATACAATTGGCTACTCATACTGCTGTCTTACATTAATTTTTTTGTCATTAATCAGATATTTTTCATTTTTGGGTGATTAAAAAAAATTTATCAATTGTATGTGAATAATATACATACTGTATATTATTCTGTGCCAGATCATCGATCCAGTGAGACAACATATTGGGCCCAGCCTCTTCTCGGTAATAATTGTGCCCTTCAACGCTACTGCACTTTCGTGCTTTCAACAATGCGAACTTTATCCTTCACTATTGTATTCACTGTCGAAATAGGTCGATTTATTTCCCGAGCTATTGTTGATAGAATTTTCCCGCCTTCATATGTATGAATTATTTTAAACTTCTCTAAAGTAATTGCAGACCTTTTGTTTTTTTAGATTTATTACCAGCGCATTCGGTTTTGCGTTTGCATTCCGTTTTAAGGGTAAAAAAAAACTACAAAATTAGCAGCGATAACAAGTGACTGAGCTAACTATGTGAGTACATCTACTACTGTACTGCAATAAGGCTGTTAAAGATGCACCTGTGCAAAGCTGCAAACGTGTTCACATGCGCTAGTAGATTTACGTAACTGCAAATTTACATAAGTTGCGTGTTGCATAACTGGGTGTAACTGTATATGTTATTTTATTTTTATTTATATATTTATTCATTATTTTTTTATCTAGGCTCTCTGGGAACTGGAAATGAACAGTGACTTGAAAGCTCAGCTTAGAGAATTACATATAACTAGTGCAAAAAACATTGATGTAAATGGCAAGAAGGTATATTCTATTGTGTATGATTTCATATAAATTTTTTTTTTTTTTTTTTAATTTAGAACGAGTTTTTTTTTACTGGAAAATGTATAATGGTTTAATAATAATCATATTGCACATATTCATATTAACATGCATATTTGAAATATTGCTTCATAGTTATTGAGATATTCTGAAAAAAAAAGCTCCCATCTTTTAAAGACAAAAGTTTTGTATTTTTGTTTTATAGATGGGGTATATTGAAGTTTAACTAGCAGACTTTTTGCTGTTTTTGGTGAAATGGTTTACTTGTTAAACAACAATAGCATATATACCTTAATTTCAGTTGTTAAAACCATCAGTGAGGAAACTAATGATAATTCTACCCACAAAAACCATAGCTCATTTTGCACTGGACTGAAGGATATATAAACCAGGAATCCTAATGTAGAACCCAAACATGATTCATTTTCAAGTCATGTGAGATCCCCAATAAACAGAGTAGTCTCATGCTGTAAAAAAAATCCTTTATTGTTGAAAAACTTTTGCAGACATCTATCAGGATAGGATTCAAACACAGAACGACCATCATCAAATTCCTGATTTGTACTCTCAAGGGGTGTACAGGATATGAAAGTACTACATGAAAAATTTACATCATTAATAACTTCCTATCTACAATTTTCCTCCAAATCAGTCTGTTATTGTCAAGACTCCAATATTGTCAGATCTCATATTTCTATCATCTATGGCACTTTGTACCGTATCAATCCACCTATTTCTTGGTCTTCCTCTGGGTCATTTTTCCTATCAACCTGGCAGAGAACACTTGTTTTGCTAATCTTTCATCGCCCATTCTGTTTAAGTGACCGTACCACCTGAGATTAGCTCTGCTAACGCATTCCTGGATGTTGACAATGTCAAGCTCTTTCCTAATATCCTCGTTTTTAATATGATACTGCCATTGATGCCATCTGTTCATGCCTATAATCTTTCTCAGGCCTCTCGTATCTGCAGTCTCTAGTCTTTGATCAAGTGTTTTACTTCTGACCGAGCTCTCAGATCCATAAGTTAAAACTGGTTTGAACACTGTCTTCTATAAAGCTAATTTAATGTTCTGACTAATTTCTCTCTTATTCCATATGAATTTATTCAATTGACTACCTACCATGCCAGCTTTGATTCTGTTGTCTATTTCCATATTTAATTTACCATCTACAGTAAAAATCGTGCCTAAATAGCTGAAATGTTTTACTTGTTCCACAGGTTCTCCGTTCACAACACAGTTGACGTTTTCAACGATACTACCGATTGTCTTTGTCTTTTTATTGCTGACCTTCATACCATATCTATTACAACAGTTATTCAATTTAATCAGGGAACCTTGCAAGCTTGTAGCGGATTTATTTAGAAGTATGACATAGTCTGCATAAAGCAAAGAGTTGACATTAACATCTCCAGTTTTGATATCATGTTTAATGCCACTTTCCTTCATAATGTGATCCATATAGATAATGAATAACAGAGGGAATAATGTACATCCTTGTCTCACACCAGATTTAACATTAAACCATCTTCCTTCAATTCTAACTGCTGATTTACAACTGAAATGACTAAGAATTGCTCGATATAATGCCCCATTGACACCATATAACTGTAGCGTATTGAATAGCTTGTCTCTTGGTACTTGTCATATGCCTTTCCCATATCGACAAAACTTAAATACAGATCTTTGTTATATTCCCATGCTTTCTCAACTATTTGTCGTAAAGTGAAGATCTGATCCTGACAGCCTTTATTTGCCCAAATTCCAGCTTGTTCTTCGCCAAACTTTTCTTCCACAATCTTCTCAACTGTTTCTTAAATATACTTGCATAGATCTTGCCAGGAACACTCATTAGGGAAATACCTCCTGTAATTCTCACATTTAGTTTTATTTCCTTTTTTATATATGGGTACTATTAGAGCTCTACTCCAATCATCAGTAATTTGTCCCTCTGTCCAGGCTTTCTGAACTATACAGTGCAGCCACTGTAAGACCTTTATACCGCCATACTTCAGCATTTCTGGTCGAATATTATCTACTCCTGCTGCCTTTCCACATTTTAAGCCTTTGATAGCTTTTTCTGCTTCAAGTATGGATATGTATTCCTGCCTGTATGCAGGCTGAGTGTTTTTTAACACTGTGCTATCACTACTTGCTTTGTTTAGCAATTTTTCGAAGTAATTACTCCATACTTCAAGGATATCTTTTTCTCCTCTTTTCCTGTCACCTTTATCATCTCTAATTCCTTTTACAGCACTCTTTCCTCCATTTTTAAGATTCTTCAACAACCTTCAGAATATCTTGCCACCTTCTTGATATTTATTTTCTATGTTCTTGCCAAAATCCTCCCATGACTTGTTTAGCTAGTTTTACAAGTGTTTCGCTTTCTTACATTTTGTTTCTATATTCTCTAAGAGCACAAGCTGACTTATTTGCCAGGAACTTTTGATATGCTTTCTTCTTTTCCTTAACTTCCTGTATCAACCATGGAGTTCTGATTTTTCTATCTTTGCAGACAACCGCACCACATGCCTCTGGCTGAATCAATCGGGGTTTTCTTCAAGGCTTGCTACTGAATCTCCAAGGTTTGGTTCCTGTTCTCAAACTCTTTTATGTTTTCTTCAATAATCTTTGTGTATTTTAGTCTACAGTTCACATCTGAGAGCTGCTCAACTTTTATTTGCTTTAAAACTTTCTTACATGTTATACTTTTCAATGTGAAATTCAAGTTTATCCTGCTCAAGACTAAATAGTGATCACTTCCAATTTCAAATCCTCTGAATACTGGTGTCCTGCACCAGTGGAAAAACATCACTATCAACAATAGCATAGTCAATGAGACTTCTTATTCCTTGCCTCTTCTCTCCAATGTGAATTTGTGCACATTTTTATGTTGGAACATGGTGTTAGTAATAACCAGTTCATTTCCTGAGCAGAAATCCAACAGATATTTGCCATTATTATTAGCTTTGCTCTTTTCTCCAAATTTTTCCAAAATATTTTTGTATGTCTCACAATCATTTCCTATTCTGTTATTTAGATCCCCAACAAGGACCAATTTTTCCTATTGTCTTACTTTGGACAGACAGGTAGGTCTGTTCAGAAATGCATCTTGGAACATCAAGACCACATTTGTCTTTTTAAATCACAGAAATCTGGTCTCTCTCAACACGGAATTGCAAATCCAAGCCATAGGATCCATTGGGAAAAGTCTAAACTTTTACATAGATCTCTATATAAACATGAACATTTATTTAAAGAAAGTGCTGAAGCCCTACTACACAGACCAAATTTAAACCGCAACAATGTTCTTACTATTCCTAAAGTATGGGAAATTGTCATACAAAATTGTGTAAAATAATTTTTTTTTTTTTACTTCTGTAACACATCACGCACGTTTATTGATATTCTATTATAATCATGCGCCCTAACCGTATGCTATTCCTATTATTGTTTAAACTATACTGATGATGTCCTAAGATACTTGGGATGAAATATTTACAATTAAATAATCTTCACTGTGGTTAATACATGCATTTCTTGTAGTGATGAACTCACCACAGGTGTCGTTATATAAGAAAGATAACACAATATTGAATAAAACACATGGGTGACTAAAGTCCTATCCAGGTGGTGTGTTCTCTGTGGGTGTTTGTAGATGGCCTAGGATGTAAACTGGGACCTCTGATTACTGTTAACTGACTGATTTTATGTGAGGTTTCATCCTCATCCAAGGAATTCATAGATACACCAAAGAGTGGTAAATAATGGAAATGATTGGTCAGAATTTCAGAGGGCATACAGATGCCCTTTATAGAAGGGCATCTGCACAAAAGCCAAATTCATCAGCCATGGCAGTCATTTTCATAGACTGCCTAGTGTAAAGAATATTTTGAGTAATTTGTTGGCAGTCCATGATGTGAAGTAATGAATCGCACTACACCTGCCTCTTATCAAATATGTAAGTGCGTAAAAGATGCCCAGGGAATTCCTTATGCTCGATGGCAACATTCATCTCTGAAGTTTAGTAGTGAAGGTGTAATGGTCTGGAGCATTTGAAAACATGAAATTCTAGCACTTTGTATATAGTGCCTGGAAGAATGTACAGTTAAATATGCAGCGCCTTGTGGGAATGTGATTCTTGCATTTTGGCAATTTTAAAGGACAGGACAGACCCATGTCTCTGCATCATGCACTGGAACGTGTCATTCTGCAGTTGCTGTAACATGGCAGCTCAAAGAAAATGTGGTAAACTTAAATAACCCATACAATGTCCTGATCTCAACTCAGAACACATTTGTAATGAACTTAAATGTTGAATGTAGCCAAATCAGTTCTCATACTGCAGTACAAGGACAGGTGGCCATGTTGAAGGGATAATTGATTATAATACCTGACTTATCACAAACTGGTGGAACATGTGCTTAGGAGGATAAAATAACATTTTAATTAGTTCCATTGGAGGACTCCATAATATTTGAGATACATGCAGTTTTTTTTTCTGAAACATTGCCCTACTTATTGGTAGGGTTGAGAAAAAACAGTGATCTCTACTGTGCTGTTTTTGGACCATTTAACACTCAGGTTAAATAAGCACTGCATAGTATTTGCTGTAGTTAATGTTTTATGGAGATTAGCAAAAAAAAAAAAAAAAGAAATATATACACACACACACATATCTGACAAGGATTTGTAAATTCAAATCCTTGTCAGAAGATTAGAATTGAACCAAAAAGTACTTTTCATATGGAGGATTTCAACATTATCTTGTTAATGATAATTTTGTACCACACATTAAACATAAGATGACACAATTATCTCAGCATCGTGTTCATTATAATTTTCGGTGATTATTATTATTATGATGTGATCTGTAAGGGCTCACTTTAGTGAGTACGGGCATGGCAAACCCGAGGTACCTGATGCTGGACCATTCCTTACTTCATGTAATATATATCTGTTATATTATTCTGTAGACTGGTCCCTCCTCTTCTTTCTTTGCTTCTTTCTCCTCTCCTTGCTCCTTCCCCCTGATGCTATTAGAGTATTTGGGGGCTAGGGGTGAGTCTTTCCTATCTTGCCAAGTAATTTCGTCTTATGCAGCTACTGAAGGAGGCAAGCTAGCCTCAATAGGTGCCGGTCCCAAGCCCGGATAAATGCAAGGGTTGATGTCAGGAAAGGTATCTGGTCGGAAAACTTCAGTGCCAACTCAAACTATGATTATGAGTCGAAGAGAAAATGATATAAGGGCTAGGGCTTACCCCTTAAGCGACGCGCAGCCACATCACCCTACAGCTGTGAGAAGTGGACGAGGGCTACCGCATCAAGGGCGGGTGCGGTTAAAGAAGCAAGCCCAGCAGGTGGAGAGGATGTTGTGAGTGGGAACACTGAATGTTGGAAGCATGACTGGAAGGGGAAGAGAGGTGGCAGACATGATGAGGAAGAGGAAGTTGGATATTTTATGTGTGCAGGAGACAAGGTGGAAAGGGGGAAAGGCAAAGGAACTGGGAGAGGGATATAAATTTTTCTACTCTGGAGCAAATAACAAGGGAAGAAATGGTGTAGGAATTGTGGTGTGTGGTAGAATGAAGGGTGAAGTACTGGACGTGGGTAGAAGGAACGACAGGATCATGCGAATGAAATTGGGTCTTGGAGAAGAGCGGGTGGTCGTATTATGTGTATATGCCCTGCAAGTTGGTTGTACAGCAGAGGAAAAAGATGAGTTCTGGAACGTGTTAGATGAAGAAATGAGGGAATTGGAAGAAAATGAGATGGTGATTGTCAGAGGAGACTTGAACGGGCACATAGGAAGACAGAATAGAGACTGTGAAAGGGTGCATGGTGGCCACGGAGTGGGAATGATGAACCAGGAAGGAGAGAGGGTTGTGGACTTTGCAGTAGTGTTTGATCTGGCAATTGTGAACTCGTTTTTCTTCAAGAGGGAAGAACATTTGATAACATTTAGAAGTGGTAACAACGGCTCACAAATTGACTACATTTTGACTAGAAGAAAACATCTTAAGGTTGTGACAAATTGTAAAGTAATTCCAACAGATCAAGTAGCACAACAACACCGACTGCTGTGCACAGACTTTAAAATAAGATCGAAGATAAGAACTTCTGGTTGCCATGGGATGAAGACAATTAAGTGGTTTTGCTTAAAAGAGGAGAGTGTGAGGAATCGTTTTAGGGAGAGAGTGTTAGAGAGGATTTCGGATGGACTGGAAAGTGTACAAGATTGGTGGAAACATAATTCAAAAGTAATCCTGAGCTGTGCAATCGAGGTGCTTGGTGAGACATCTGGAAAGATTAGAGAACAGAAGGAGGGTTTGTGGTGGAATAATGATGTACAAGTGGCAGTGACAGCTAAGAGGAAGGCAAAGCAGAAGTGGGATGAGTCAAGAGTGGAAGAGGACAGAGAGGTGTACAAAGAGAGAAAGCAAGAAGCCAAGAGAGTTGTGGCACAGGCGAAGGCCATGGCATATCAAGATCTGTATGATCAATTAGAAACAAAGGAAGGACAGAGAAAAATTTACCAACTAGTGAAATGTAGAAATAAAGCAGCTAAGGACATCTTGTATGTGAGGCAGATCAAAGATGCTGAAGGAAGAGTATTATGGAGGGATGTGGACATAAGAAACAGATGGAAAATATACTTTGAGGGACTTTTGAATGAGGAAAATGCAAGGACTCACAGAGGAGATGGGCAGCCTTCTGAGGGGATGGTGCAGAACATCAGTAGAATGGAAGTGACGGAGGCCATGAAGAGGATGAGGAATGGAAAAGCGGTGGGCCCCGACAGAATTCCAGTGGAGGCATGGAAGGCACTGGCGGAAGAGGGAATTGACCTGCTGTGGGACCTGTTCATGAAAGTTTGCCAACAGGAAAATATACCCGAGGAATGGAGGGAGAGTACTCTTGTTCCCATCTACAAGGCTAAAGGGGATGCACAAGACTGTAAAAATTACAGAGGAATAAAGTTGATGTCCCACACAATGAAGATCCTAGAAAGGGTTCTTGATGGTAGATTGAGGGAGGAGGTGGAGATTGCAAAGGAACAATTTGGCTTCATGCCTGGTAGATCAACAACAGATGCTATAGATGATGGAAAAATAAAGGGAGCTACATCTGGTATTTATTGATCTGGAGAAAGCATATGATAGAGTGCCAAGGCAAGAAGTCTGGAGGTGTCTGAGGGAGAAGAAGGTGCCGGAGAAATATGTCAGGTTGGTGCGGGAAATGTACAGAAATGTGAAGACAAGTGTTCGGACCTGTTTGGGACAGACAGAAAGTTTTCAAGTAACAGTTGGCTTGCATCAAGGGTCAGCATTAAGTCCGTTTCTGTTTAATATTGTGATGGAGGTGGTAACAGAGGAGGTGAGAGAAGATGCACCTTGGACAATGTTGTATGCAGATGACATCTTGCTGTGTGTAGATTCAAGAGAAGAAGCGGAAACTAAACTGGAAAGATGGAGAAAAGTACTGGAAGAGAGAGCTATGAGACTGAGCAGAAGTAAGACAGAGTATATGTGTTGCGCAGTGGGCGGTGGCCAGGAGACAGATCTGGAGCTGGAAGGAAATGTCATCAGGAAGGTGAGAGACTTTAGATACTTAGGTTCAACAGTGGAAGAAGATGGAGGAGCTGAGAAGGAAGTGGGATGCAGGATACAAGCGGGTTGGAGGAACTGGAGGGAGATGGCTGTAGTGTTATGCGATAAGAGGGTGCCGATCAATCTGAAAAGCAAAATTTATAGGACAGTAGTGAGGCCAGCTATGACATATGCTATAGAAACTGTGGCCCTGAGGAAATATAACATCAGCAGGATGGAAGTAGCAGAGATGAGAATGCTTAGGTGGATGTGCGGTGTGACAAGAAAGGATCATCTGAGAAATGACTATGTCAGGGGAACAGTGAAAGTTACGAATTTAGGAGCGAAAATACAGGAGGCAAGGTTGAGATGGTTTGGTCATGTGATGAGGAGGGAGGACGAATATGTGGGAAGAAGGGTCATGCAGATGGATGTGCAAGGAAGGCGGAAGCGTGGGTGGCCAAAGAAGAGATGGAGGGAGCTGGTAGAAGAGGACTTGAAGATGAAGAACTTGGATGTGGTGACAGCCCAAGACAGGAAGGTGTGGAGGAGACTCATAACAAACAGTGACACCACTTAAGTGGGAGAAGCTGTAGAATAATATTATTATTATGACGTGATAAGGGGTCAAGGATTCATCATAAGAAGGCATGCCACACAACTCGCTATCAACACTACTTAATCCTCTGTCTCAACAAAGGAGGACAAACTTAGTTACCTGTATCAAATGAGGATTATTGGCTGGCTCATTTTCATTTGAAAAAGCCCATATAAATTTTGTTTTCCTCATGAGAATCAAATTGAAGTCTTCTCGATTGAAGGGTGCAGTGTCCTGTACCAATATTGAGCCCTTCGATTGGAAATACTCCATGGTGTATTCATTCAACTGCACCATAGACATTATCCATTACTGTTCTAACCATAGAGTATTGTTCTGCTAATCTGATGCTAGCTGCTTTTCTCAGAAAGTAAACTCTCCTGGAAAAGGTTGTTGGGTTGATTAGCTATTGAAACATTACATTTTTAATAAGTTATGTAGTTAAAAATATTTAAATCTATCTAAAGGATTTCAACAATGAAAATATGTTTATTTTATACCAGCTATGCAAAATAAGTCTGCCTTGAAATTTTACGTTTCAAAAGTGATTGAGAACTTGTGTAGACAAATTCCTCTTAGTGTCATAAGAAAATTGAGATGGGAATATTTTAGAACTTTGAACTACAACGTACCTTTTATATGGAGCATTTGACATTATCTTGTTCATGATAATTTTGCGCCACACATTAAACGTGACAATTATCTCGGCTTCATGTTCATTATAAGTTTCAATGATTATTAATATTATCACATGACACCTTCAAGGGGTCCAAAGACTCATCATAAGAAATATGCAAACTACAAGCCTCTTCAGCATTGCATTGCCTCATTATTGTGGTATTAAAAAAATGACTGACAAGAACTTCATATTGACTCTCATTTGTGCTTTTGGTTAAGAGTTGCTGAACTGACAGTTGTTACAAGATGTTGGTCCTAATAGGTATCTTGGAAGATCCATTTCTTAATGCCCTAATGAAAAGTGTTAGAAATATATTTTTTTCACTATTAAAAGACTTAATGGAGGATAAAAACATTATGTTAAGTAAAAGCATTTCAGTTTTGGGTTATCAGTCAGAGCATTTGTTGTGACAGGATTGGGGCTAAATAGAATTGTACCCATAATGTGTCTAGAGAACATACTAAAACTGTTGGAGTTTAATAAAATGTATTATAATTTTTAACATGCTTAACAGATCGTGTTATGGGGAAAAAAAAGTTTTTCTATAAGAGTTGGCAGATGTCTTAGGTAGTTCATTGGATGTCTTTATGTTGCGATAACACTTACCATGCCATCTTCGTTATGCTGATTTTCCTTTCAAAGTACATTTTATACATATATATATATTACCACGAGTTGCCTTGACTTGCACTACGTGTGGGGTCACTCAGACTTGCAATACTTGCAGGCGCAAACTTGACTGACTTGTCTGTTTGCTTACTTGGGAAATGGAGTAAAACCAGGTTTAAAAAAGCTTGGTATCTTTAACATTTATTATACCCAAGGTAAAATACTTTCTACATCTATCTCTCATCCTGAGATTTTTATTTAATAAGGTCAAAACACCTTATGGTAACTTGTTCTTGTAAAATACTTATAAGCTCTGTATTACTAAATTCTTGGTATATCTAGCCTGGCTCCCACTGATGAGACCTCAATAAAGGTCGAAACCAGTCTGGGTAGTGGCCCCTTGCCTTTAATACATAGCATCACACATCCCCTCCAGGAGATGTGCTTTGCATTAAGGGTAAATATTAAGAATTGTGATCAGAGCTTATCCACCTTTACCACGAGTTGCCTTGACTTGCATTACATGTGGGGTCATCCAGACTTGCAATACTTGCAGGCGCAAACTTGACCTACTTGTCTGTTTGCTTACTTGGGAAATGGAGTAAAACCAGGTTTAAAATAGCTTGGTATCTTTAACATTTATTATACCCAAGGTAAAATACTTTCTATATATATATATATAAAATACTTAGTCAAATCTGCTTGGCCAGGCAAAAAGTATTTCAAATGCAAACAAATGCTTATTTTTCAACTTCAAACAAGTGAAATTTAATACTACCTATTAGCAAGAAGTATTTACTCAGGAATAAGGTACTGAACCCACAAGATGTCATGCCATAGAATAAATATTAAATGGACTGTGCATTCAGTATTTTTTATGTCTACCAAATTTTCATCCACTTTTTTGCATATTTATGTATTAGATTTGTTTGTTGCTTCTATTTATTCGGAGATAGTTTTCAATTTTTCTCTCTTTTATGCCAGATTGCAAGATTGTGGGTAGCACCACCAAAGCAAAAGAGTATAAAAAAATAAAATAAATTAAAAAAAAATCTGTATTTGTCAAGCAATTATGCATAAAGTATGTGCAGACATTTAGCCTTCAGAACATTTGAACAATTTTCATTAATAAAAGCAAACCTCAGTCATTTGCTATCATTTTATGAATTGGCAATTGTTTACCCCATTATAACACCTACAAAAATGGAAAAGTGATTCTAGTGAACATATCTTTTAAACAAAATAAAAAGATATGTTCACTAGAATCACTTGTCCATTATATTCAATTAAATCAGTAAATTACAAAGTTTACTGATTACCAAACTTGGTATCATCGAACAAGCTGTGAAAAGTTTTTTTTTATTAAATAAATATAATTAAATTTTTTTTTATTTTTTAATTAAACTGATATTGGAGTGTTATTTTGTGTGTAAAAGGTTTCTAAAAATTTAATTTTTTTAAAAAAAAAATTTTGGAACATTATTTTATTCAAGTGTAAGGTGACCATTATACTATATTGACTGACTGCTAAGTTTCATGTTAGTTTTGATTTTAAATAGTGCAGACCATATGTTTTGTTTATTATGATTTCAAATAAGTGGGATGAATTTAAGCTAACATACAACATCTTTAAATTTAAATGTTAATTCATTTTTATAATTTATTCTTCCATTGTTTGCATTTGTACTTTTTTTCATGTTTTGTATGCATTATGTATGGTTCTTGCCAATTGTTTGTATTCTATCGGCAGTGTACAATTTCACCATTTCCTCTATTCAGTTTTCTTCTTTTATTTTCTAGTTTTTTATATTCCACACGTGAGAGCAGAAGAACCTATAGCACATCAGTGCCAGTTATGAGATGCAAATAGGGGTTGAGAAAGAAAAAAACTTATTGGCATCCTAATATCAAGAGATTTTATTCAGTATTTCAGAGGATTACTCCTGATGGCTGGATTTTGTGACGTTATTTGTGAGGAAATTCATTTCGCTGTCCTGTAGGTTTGTAGTAGTGGATGAACTTTGTTTTTTATATTGGCACTTATTGGCATCCTAATATCAAAAAGAGATTTTATTCAGTATTTCAGAGGATTACTCCTGATAGCTGGATTTTGTGACGTTATGTGACGAAATGAGGAAATTCATTTCGCTGTCCCGAAGGTTTGTAATAGTAATGAACTTTATTGTTCATCACTACTACAAAATATTATTGGTTCTGTGAGACTTAGGCTATAGCACATCATTTTCTTATAGTGGGGGCTATAATGCAAGTCTGTCACAGTAAGTGAATATCCTGTACATGATTTTTATCACCTTGTATAAATAATCTTACGTACTTGTACTTGCTGCAGTGTAATAAAGCAGCCCTCTTCCAGTGTATTCTGTGGTGGGTGTGCAATGCATGGTCAGCAAGATCCTGAGTGGCTGTATTGATGGAACCGGATGTAGTCCTCGTTTGGATATCTTGATATTGGCTGTCCTGCCTGTTTGGCCATAATAGGACAGTTTGCAACTGCAAGGGACCTAGTATACTCCAGGTAGGTCTAAGGGAAATGGCTGGCCTTTGGAACAGATGTTGTGCAGAAGACTTAACACTCAGCATAAGTTGGTTTAGGGTAAATTCATGTAGAAGGAAACCTGTTTCCTGTCTAACATCAGGAAGGGACAGTATTTCTTATTCTTTTCTAAGGATAAATTTAATCTTAATCAAATGAATCAAGTTTTTGAAGAAAAACTTGTAAATCTTGATCTATATATTTCTACACAGAAGAAATATTGTCAGGTCCACAGAAATAGTTTTTAAATGCCTAAAGAGAATTTTTGTTTTTTCTCCTGCATGTTCCAAAAAAAGCTTGTTAGATTAGAAACAGGAACTAATGAGTTGTGCTTTGAAGTTGCCAACACTGTTTACCTTTCCAAAACACAAGGCTTAAACATTTATGGTTTTAAAATAGGACCTCTTGTCTCTTGAAAAAACATAGGGATCTTCTTTATAAGTGGATAATGCAACCAAATCATGATCACCAATAAAGAATCCACTTTTAGTGAGGACCAAATTTCCATGAATGTAATTAAGTTTAATATGGATTATGATACAGGAAATGACATCCATGCCAGTGGAAAATGTTCAAGTCTGTATAAACCAACTTACTATACCACCATAAGAAATGCAAAAGAATACAATATAAAGTGTGTGATATCAAAAAATGACATTTGTACCATTGGAGAATTATAAGATGGTCCTGGAGATACAATAAGATTCCATTTCAGTGACCCTATCATAAGTCAGAAATCACTATATACCACTACACAAACCATAAGGATATGTTAACAATTAACATGTCTGAACATTGTTAATAATTTTTCAGTTATGCATCCTTTTTGATTTGCTAAAGTTGGCAAAAGATTACTGCCCGTGGGATAAAATATATATATATATATATATATATATATTTTACATAATCCAGAAACTCTACTCTAGAGACCAAACATAGAACTTTTTCAAGCCACTTCAGGTCTCTAATAAGTGGGTAGTGGTCTTATACTGGGCAAAGACAATCATCTTCCACCTAAATTTGTGCACCAATATTGAGAAACTCAGAATATCATAATTAATTTAGTTAAATATTCTACCTTTACACTGTGGTCATATGTTTTTTCTTTAGTTAAGGAAAGTTTTGCTTCATAAATTCTAATTTTTTTTTATAAAATTTGAATTCATAACTTAAAAAAACCAAAAAAACTGAGTTATCAAACTTTTGGGTTTGATAACTCATAATTTTGTATACCCAGAATGTATCTTTGTACATTAGTTCATAATCATTTTACAGTATATGCGATTATAATAAATGTGTAAATATAAAGATCTTTTAACTTTGACCTGGATTCAAAGGGTAATTAGTTGCACTAAATAATGAATTATTTGGTTTACTTTTAAAGGAAATAATACAACTAGCCAGTTGTATGAAAGTTACTATCTAAAAATATATTGGTTATAAATGTATTTGAAAAAATTTTATGTTTAACTCTGATAGTATTTAATATTGTACGTATATTATTTTAATTTATTACTTCTGTGATGAATGTGAACGATCCAACTCTTACTCTATATGTGGGGAAAAAACATTCTGAGAAGTACTTGATTTAAGAAAATGTATAATTTAAAAAATCTTTGCATTTTGATACCAGTGATGTTACCAATTTTAATACAAACGATTCTATCGATAACGAATAGAATGCAAGGATGGGTGTTAGGAGGCTGTTGAAGAGAGTGAAAGATAACAGTGTGGTAGGTAAGGTAGTCACCTAGTTAGGTATGATAAGTTAAGGTGAGCAAAGATTATGAATATGCTAGCAGAGTTGTATTAGGAAAAAGGAGTTCATTTTGTGAATATGTGGAATGCATTTGAGTGATGGATGGAGCTGTATAAAAGAGATTGTCTACATTTAAATGGATTTGTTACTCAGCTGGAGAACTATTGCTGCAAGAGAAAGTAATGACTGAAGTGAATGTAAGACATGTAGATGAGCAGGAGAGTGCAAATGGAGAGGTGAGTGGCATGAGCGAAGAGAATGAGAGATGTAACATAAGATTGACAGGGAAATGGAGGTGGTCAAGGTGTGAGAAGTGTAGATCATAGTTTCAGGAGTGGATATGTGACCATGCAAGATAGGATTGAGATAGTCAATGAAATGGGGATAACATTTTGGTGTGAGGAGATTGTAATATCAGTAATGATAGAGGAATAGCCAGGGGAAAAATATGGAGGTGTCATATTTGAGAAACAGTCAATGAGACTTGTTTTGTAGTGTTAATAAGAGTTCATCTACCCAAAAATTGTTGGAATAAGTGAGATGTTGGGTGAGGATGATATTCTGACATAAATAGAGATGGAGGGATATGTAGTTTTTCATGAAGACAGATGACACAAAGGGAGGAGGAGTGCTGTTGATGACGGAGGAGTTATGCTCATTTAAGGTGGAGATGCAAGGAGCAAATAGTGACAGTGGTATAAAAGCAGTACAGTGTGAAGCCAGATAAGGATTTGTGAGAAAGGGTTATATGTGGAACTATAAGGTGGGTAATTTTGACAAATTCAGGAGGCAGCTTGCAGCTATATCATGGATAAGGAATTGGGATGGGAAGGGAGATGAAGAAAATCAATACTGCTTGGTCATTACTCCGGAAATATCTGGCAAATGTATTGATCGTATTCCAAAGGTCAGGAGATTAAACAAGGTAGGTGTAAACTAGGAGAAAAGGCATTGTGGAGGCAGAACAAGATGTTTGGCAATAATCAGTTACATGAGAAGTATAAAGAGCAAGGAAAAGTGATTCACTTGGTGAGAGTAGCAAAACTGCAGTATGAGTAGCAGTTAGCAAATAAGGTTAAAAGAAATCCTAGGGAGTGTTTTTGATATGTGGTCAGTAGGAGAAAGAATGATTATGGGAGGATGATGTCAGTCAGTGATAACAACTGAGGAGAATTTAATGCAGGTGTTAAATGAGTAACTCATTAAAATATTCCATCCTTGTACATGTAACATAATGCATAACTTGAGAGCAGTGGGAATGGTGGAAGAACCATTCATGTTGAGTGAGCAGGAAATATATGAGGAATTGAATAAACTTTGTCAGTAAGGCCATACAATTTGATGATATATCATGTCTTGAGGAAATGTTCCAGGAAGTTAAAAACAGTTTTAACTTACCTTTTTTAATATACCAACTTCCTGGAACATTTCCTCAAGACATGATATATCATCAAGTTGTATGGCCTTATTGACAAGGTTTACTCAATTCCTCATATACATCCTGCTCACCCAAGTGAAAACAGGGAAAAATTGTTCTGCTTCAAATTCTAGGTTAATCTGCTTGTCTGGAGTTGTGGTCAAAGCATTGGGGTAATGACTAGTAAGGACCAGGATTCAGAACTGGGTTGACAGCAGCAGAATTCTCTTTGATGGACAGCATGAGTTTGCCAAAGGCAGATCATGTTTTAGAAATCTGCTTGCTTATTGTAACAATGTGACAAATGCATTGGACAAGGGGGGGGGGAAATGCTTACAGAGTAGTATATTTAGATTTTGCAAAGCCCACATGACAAGCTAGAAGTTAAATTGGAACAGATGGGTTGGATAATAGATTAGTGTGTTGGATTGGAGATTGGCTGTCTGATAGGTAATAGCAAGTTGTGTATGGGGAAAGTGACATCTTAGAAGAGGAAAGTCATTAGTGGTGTGGCCCAGAGGTCTGTTTTGGGGCCATTATTGTTTAATTTGTATGTAAATGATATTAGAAGCAGCTTAAATGGTGATATAGAGTTGCTTGCAGATTATACAATGTTGGGGAAAGTTAAGTTATAAGAAGTAGAACAGATGTCTTGCAAGAGGACTTGAATAAACTATGAATAGACAAGTGTATGTGAGAGAGAGATGTCAGTTTAATGTAGCAAAGTGTAAGGCTTTAAAATTTGGGATGCAGAATATAGGTGGAGGATTGGTGGAGGAGGTGAAATATCTTGGAGTGATGGCAGACAAGAACCTGAAATTTCGGCGACATTTTGCCAGAATTGTGAGGACAATGAGGTGGATTATGGCAATGGCGCAGAGAACACTGACATGTAAGGATGTTATGATTCCATTGTCGTGACGACTTTTTTCCGTCGTGTTCTAATTTACCATCTAGATTCAAGTCACTTTTATAAATAAAATAACTAATTACGAAATGATCACCGATCCAAAAGTAGGGAAATTTATATTTATACTGCGCCACCCTATTCTTAGATTAGTCTATATAAATAGTAGGATCAATTCTAAATTAGTTTAGCAGTCATCTCATTAGGCCGAATTATTTATTATCATTTTTACTTGGGGTTCCCACTAGATTCGAATATTCATGAACGGTGCAATAATAAGGAATTCAGGCAAACACAATATTTAGATCAACAAAATAAAACATTTAATATATGATATGGTTAACAAATACAAGAATTCTATTTTAAAATGGAACTATACAATTAACTTAATATTTCTTCTTAGGTCACTCATTCCAATTCAACGTTCTAACTTTCATATACAATTCACAGTCTCAAAAACACAATTCTTCTTATTTCAAGTCAATATAACAACTTCACATTTAATCAGTCTTCACAAATCTATCAGCTCAATGTTTATATTCACAGCAGGCAATACTCTATGTAAGCAATATTCCAAACAAATATATTCCGGTCCTTCAGCATCGGAGATATATTACAGTTAATGCTAAAATAGACAAACTTATACAACTACTCTTACCAGACAAATTCTTCAATACATCAAATTATTGAGAGAGCACTTTTGAATTAACTTAATTAACGTTAGCAGAACACACATAATAAAAATCTGCACAGTTTTAACTGTACTACTGTTAGTCGCACTTCACTATTCAAAACAACAGTAATTAGGTACTGATATCTTTTCTTGTTCACTTTTCTCCAAGTAATCAATATAACCTTTTCCTAGGGCAACTCAGAATTTAATCGTAATCCAGATTAACTGGAACTAATCAGAATTTTCGCATTGACTGTCCAGTTTCCTTTTTATCTGATTACGGCATCAACCTTTCTTCATAACAACAGCTGATTTCGCTTATAATATTAAAGCTTATGATTCACTACTTATTGGTTCACTTCCGAACACTACTTTCATAAATTCCTGCCCTAAGGATTTTATAATCTTGGTTCCGCAAAACTCTCTCCTCCCTCGCTTAATAATAATTCTTCTCTCCCTCTCTCTGTCTTAACTCTCTATCTATCACCTTCCTTCTCCTTTCTGCTTTTTCTATCTATCCATGACCTTCACTCCCACCTTACATTCGAACGCCACGCTCTCTTCACTCGTTGTTGTTTACGCGTGCGTCTCCATGACAATAGACTAAGCGTAAACATTTCGCTAATGTAATGTATGCTCTTTTACTACTACTACAGTGATTACATAACATTAAATATTTCACAAATAAGAACAACATAATATTTAAGCTACTTCTTTAACTTTTTGATTACGTATACAGTTAAATATAAAATAACACTTTACGATACATCATATATAATTGGTTATACAATATTCTATACATTTTATTATTCTATAAATTAATAGTAGGTCAGGTTTTAAATAAATATTTAATTAGTAATTCTTAATTAAGGAATAATAAATAATTTTATACAAGTCATGATTAATATTTAATAAGCAATGTTAAATGTGAATGAAAAATAATAAATTACATAACATAGCTTCATTCACAATTTAACACCATTGTGCATGACTTTGATCAGAGTACATATGGATTACTGTGCACAGATTTGGCCACCTGGTTTTCAAAAGGATGATATTAGAAAGTAGAGGCCTGTTTAGTTTTGATTCAAACAGGGAACCATGGGGTGAACGTGACTGCAAAGATAGAAAATATTACCGGAAATTAAGCATTCCGTGAAAAGAAAAGATCAAATAAAAAGTTCTTTCATAAGTCAGCATGGCCTATGGAATTGCTACATTATTTGTAAAAATTATCTAAAAACTTGGAAGAATTGAGGAAGAATATAGAAGATGAGTGTCATAAAAGTGACATCATTTTGGAGGTTAATAAAAAGTTTATAAATGGGAGAAATAGTGATACAAATGTATAGGATGAGGATGTTTGAAATAATTACTTGGGAAAACTTAAATGAAGTAACAGGTGATAGAACAGCTATAGATAGTCTGACCAGCCATACCAGATTTTCTGGCACAGCCATGTATTCTGAAACTTTGTCCTGGATTTTGAAAATTTTATTTTTAGGATGATAGTTAAATTAAAAAAGTCGCATGAAAGTTGCAACACTGTTAGTACACTTGTCAGTTCACTACCAGGCACCGAAAGCATTGTTTGATTACGGTGTTTTCATAATAAAATTTGCACTTTGAATTAAGTCATCACCTGTTGGCAACAATATTTTAAAAGTCTTATTGAGAGTGTTAATAATATTTTTCATTCAAGTTACTAATAGAATAGTCAATCAATCAACTAAATGATTTGGTCTTTAAATATATGGAAAGAATTTCTTGTGAATTTTTTCCACCAACTTCAAATTCTTTGTTGAAGAAAATGTAAATAGTGGTATACAAAACAACTGGATTGTTGAACAATTTGTGAATTTCTGTGGCAGTTCAAATGGGTTACATTAAAAAAGTGCAGTTGGCTGGAAGGAGTAGATAGATGTTAATTTTGAAAGAATATTAATGAAAGAGTTATCACACGAGTTATTTAATAAAATTTCATATTCGAAATGATATGTATCAGGTGAAAAATATTCAGGAATTAAATTAGAACAATATGAAATTGATCAACCTTTTTGGTGTTCAGAAAAACTTTAGATCCTGGATTTGCACAAGTAAAAGGTCATCCTAGCCATAGACAATATCCAGGAGGAATGTCAGGAGTATCATTATTATTATTATTACAGGCTATTCCAAGGAGTCCTTAGACTCATCAAGGGAGGCCCTAAACATCATGTCAAGAACTATCGAACATTTGTGCAGCATCTATCATACTTTGAACTCATTCACAGTCATGGCACCCACAACAGACTGGCAACCTATTCCACTCATTCACTACTCTCCAAGCCAAAAATGTAACACCCTTGCTAACTATACTCTTACTCAGTTCCTATGGATGGCCCCCTAGTTCTCCCACCACCAGACCTGTTCTGAAAAATTTCCTCTGAATTAATCTTGTAAAAACTCTTCAGTAATTTGTATGTCTCAATCATATCAACCAATTTCTGTAATCCACAAATCTTCAACCTGTTCTTGTAAGGTTCATTCCATAGACCTGCTACTATCTTGGTCACTCTCCTCCTCATCACCAAGAATCCCTGGTGCCAGATCTGCATGCAGTAGTCAAAATGGGGGTCTTATCAAGGCTCGATAAAGAGGAGCAACAACCTACTTGTCTCTGCTCATCAAAGCATTCTTCAGTAACCAAGATGAGTTGGTTTAGCCACTTTTGGTTTGTGCCACCTAAACTTTAACTCCCTATCCACTAACACTCCCAAGTCTCTGGCTTTGTCAATTTCCTGGAGTACATTTCCACCAGTATGGTATATAGTTCATAATCTTTTCACCCCAAAATGCATAACATGACACTTTGCTGCATTAAGCTGACATCCATTCTCCTTTGCCTAGTTTGCCAATCTATCCAAATCATCCTACAAAATTTTGATGTCATCTGTATTAATTATTGCTCTACCCAACTTTGCATCATCAGCAAACACGTTCCTCTCAGATCTTTTGATATATCAGTACTTGATATTGGAAAGGCCATCAGCAACCTGACATATTGAAGGGCAAGTGTTTTGCCCTAGATATAGATATTTGCCCTAAAATGTCAAAATGTGGTTGTATAAAGGTTGCGCTAGATACATTGAGTTCAGGTGGTTTGGTCATAAGGTTGAATCCTAGATTGGAATAAAGATCTCATGTCAATTTAAAAATAAATAAAAATAAAATTGTATGGGAGAATTATAAATCACAGATTTCCAAGACCAGGAGTTTTTTTTTTTTTTTTACCTTATTAATTTCCAAAGTTTGAGGTTTTTTGATATTCTGAAAACAATGGTTTTGGAGCAGTGCCAAATATCTTCCAGAAAGGGGCATAGATAAGAAACGAGTTAGTCTTTAGAGCTTCAGTGAATATCCCTTAGACAGACTCTTATTTACTCTTAATTACTGAATAATGATATTTGTTTTGTTTTTTTATATTTACTTCACAATAGCATTGGTACTGCAGAGATTTGGTTGAAACTTTTCTGTAGTTTATTAATCAGTAATTTTGATATAGTGATAGTATTTTATCATATAAGCCAGCTATTTCAAGAACTAGTGTGGTTATGAGAAAATAGAATTCCAGTCCAAAGAGGTTCATTATATTATAGACAGTTTTTTTTCTCATTCCTTTAGTACAGTTGAGGTTTCTTCTGTTATTGGAACTAAACGGCTTTAGAGCTATGTAGAATTTGTTAATTTAACACTTAAGTATAACTACTTTTGCTTTATAGGCTATTATCATCTTCGTACCTGTTCCACAGCTGCAATCCTACCATAAAATTCAAACAAGGCTGGTCAGAGAACTTGAGAAAAAGTTTAGCGGTAAACATGTGGTTTTTATTGCTAAGCGAACAATGCTAAGAAAACCAACTAGAAAGATGAAGATTAAAAATAAGCAGAAAAGACCAAGAAGGTAATAGCAATTAATACATGAGTATATTTTGTGCAATAATTTGCACAAAATTTGCAGGCATTTCATGTCTTAAATATTCATAAAACTTAATGTTTTTCATGTATATGAAAATATTGCATTTTCATTTTCATATATACCTTTGTGTACATGCATTTTAAAGAAATGTTATTTTTATTTCATTATTTTTTACATTTCATTGTTTAATACTAATTAACCATCAGTACTTGACATATTGAGTAGTAAACAGAATAACAATCGCTCTCCAGATGTATTGAGAGCTTTGATAGATGTTTATAGGCATCATTGCTACAAGTTATTTCTTAGCATTAGTTTTCAAGTTTATTGTGCAAGTTATTCCAGATAAATAATTAATAAGCTATATAAAAGAACCACAACCAGTGTTCCCTTCACTAAAACTATAAAATTTAAATAAGTGAAGGGAATAATGTAAGCATTCATGGAAAAGAGCTGGAGCTAACAGAACAATTAAAGAAATTTCATGATAGCATAATTGATTTGTTGAGACTAGGAAAATAAGATTTGACTATGTTGTTTTTTCATGCACTAGAAATCAGGTAGGGGAGAGAGTGGCTATGGTATTTAACACAAATATGAAGATAAATTTGTTTTCAAGCAGGGGGAATAAAATTATAAAATCTATTTTGTAGCTTTTTTTTCAGGAATGGGAAGCGTGAAACTTCTAATTTATGGAAGTTCAGGAAACTGAGAAATCTTAAGTGCCAAAATGTAATGAACTGTCTGCTTTATTAAAAAGAGCTAAAAAGTGGAAATGGTACTTTCAAAAATTCTTATTTCTGTTTTAACATATTGTAAAATCTTCCATATAATTCATACGGTTTATAGCTATTTTGTCTGATTTATTGCAGAAAATGATTAAAATGATATACCTATATCTGAAACACAATAGAACTGTGCCATTGAGTGCATATCATGTACATGAACTTCAGTTTTTACCTTCGCCTTGCATGTTGTACTAGAAATTTTATAATAAATGATTTTTGCATCATCGAGTACATGAGGTTAAATTATTTTGCCTTGTGTTTCCACAATGATGCTATATTAAAGCCCTTTGTGGCACTTGGGTTGTCTCATCTAATCATCTCCATTGTTGACTAGTGCTGGTAAACCTATACATATGAAAATGTTTCCTGAAAGAAGATTAGAAGGTATAAGTTTTATGCTGCTGTAAAGTATGGTTGGTAGAATTAATTAATTTGAAAGTGCAATGGTATTTAATAGTGAATTAGTTTTTCCAAATATCAAAAAAAAAATTATCTTGTAAATACTATACAGAAAGTATATGGTAGTTTTTCAACTTAAGAAATGTTACAGAACTAGTAAACAGCAACATCATGGATGACTTAAAATGAAGAAAGGAAAAGCTTATATTGGATATAAATAAATGAAGTTGCAATTCTTAGAAAATAGTAATCCCATTCTATTACATACAATGAAAGTAGAAGAGAAAAAGTTTTCTCTCAGAGTGTATAGGAGGGCCAAGAACATGATATGCATAATTGGAACAATTTCGTAGAAATTGTATGAATTATTGATATCAATTTGAATAAACAATAAAGGTTAGAAAAAAAAAAAAAGCAACAGAAGCTGCCTTCTGAATGTGAAGAGGAAAGTGAATCAGCAAAAGAGGATTAAGCTGAATTATGCTGTATAGATTTGAAATTTGGGAAAATGATGAGTACAAATTTTAGTATAGAATTCGAATGTGAATATAAAAGATTTTATTGGATGTATATTTCAATATTTGCTGTGTGCTTGTTATTGTGAGTGCAGAACATATGCTGTTTTGAGAAAGTTAGTCACTTCTTTACTGGCTCATCGCTAACTAGTGATGAGCCAGTAAAGTTATGTTGTTTTGTAATTATCACAGTTTGAAAGCATAGCACAAGATTTTTTATTAAATATTTTAAAATTAGAAAAACAGTGAAAAATTATTTCATAATGGTGGCATATACATAAACATCTTATCCAATTCTTGTTTGCATATTAGATATAATGACTCGTAGGTATCAAGTACCATTGCTATTTAATAAACCTAGTATTGGAATGAAAAGTAGTTAACTCTGACTCTCTAAGTGCAGCATCCATCATTGAACTATTTTACTGGTTTGTCTGTTTCATAGTGAGGAGAAAATACACTATGGAAAAAAAAAACACCTCCGAGTAACATTATTAATAATTCACCAGTCAAAAAGTTGTTATAAAGGCTTAAGTTAAGGGATATTACATCCCATATTGCATCCCGAACAGTAATACAGCTCCTAGGAGCTACGTTATGGGTAAATATCAAGAATAGTGATCGGAGCTTGCTCCACCTTTGACATGAGTTGCCTCAGCTTGCACTACCTTAAGGGTCAGTTGCTGCAGTATCCAGGTATTTGCTTACGCTTGGAATCGCCAAACTTTATATAGTTTCTACTATATTCAGCATGAAACTCTTTGAGTTTCTTATTCGGCTAAGAAACGATATGGGATGTAATATCCCTTAACTTAAACAAGTCATATGTCGCCAAATTGAAGCCTTTGTCTCTTCATATATCTAATAATTTATTAGGACACCTCTCGGCAATACTCATAGAAGGGTTGTAAGTTCTGTTTGCTACAAACTTGGTATTAACTAGGTCTACCTACTCACTGATGAGACCTCAATAAAGGTTGAAACCAGTCTGTGTAGTGACCTTTTCTCATAATGTGAACAGTAATACAGCTCCTGGGTGCTACGTTCACATTATGGGTAAATATCAAGAATAGTGATCGGAGCTTGCTCCACCTTTGACATGAGTTGCCTCAGCTTGCACTACCTTAAGGGTCAGTTGCTACAGTATTCAGGTATTTGCTTATGCTTGGAATCGCCAAACTTTATATGGTTTCTACTATATTCGGCTAAGAAACGATATGGGATGTAATATCCCTTAACTTAAACAAGTCTTATGTCGCCGAATTGAAGCCTTTGGCTCTTCATATATCTAATAAGTTATAAAGGTTGTTCTCATCAGATTGCCGAGTGGTTAATGTGTCTGCTTTCCAACCAACAGTGCAAGATTGCATTTCAACATCAGCATGGATGCTTGTGGATTGTCTCTAGGTGAGAGATGAAGTTCATTCCCTCTTGCTTATTGGAGGACCAAAGTGACTCAAAAGTTCCATGTTTGATCTATAGAGTAGGATGTCTGAATTATGTTAAAAAAAAAAAAAAACATACCCATGCTTTTCCAACCAATATAGTTGTCATTAGAATTAGAACTAACTATATTATAGTGGCACTAAACAACACGAATGCATCATCTGGGATCTTAATTACATCAGATTAAAGGCTGAACCAACTTCATTATACATTTTTCTTAAATTGTAAATTTTTTCTTGAAACACAATATATGGTTTTCTAAAATGAATCATGTGAGACATTTACGTTAGTTTATATAATTACATGTAGATTCTTCCAGGTGAAATCCTGAATTACAAGTTTGTTGACAAAGTGATGATTAATAGCTTATTTCATTACTGCTAAACATCTGCTTATGGAAACATGTATGAACTTTGTATCCATGGATGTAATGACTTTTAATTGGGACTAGATTAATTTGGGAAATGGGGATGTAAGTGCTAAATAAGTCAACATAAGAGAATATAGAGCAAAATGTATTGAATGGTATTGCTCCTCCTTCCTTTCCTTAATTGTTATTGCCCAAAGGTATAACATCCTACACCTATTTAGTTTTCACCCCCCCTCTGTCTCAGTAATGCCAATTATGTTATATTTTGGCATTATAACATATTTGCCATTTCTGCCCACAAATGCAATCAGAGATGGTGACATGAAAATTGAAGATAGAAATATTCTTCCTGTTTATTTAGAGTAATTACTTTGAAAGATTTCTAAATGAAACAAGCAGTGTCATCATGGTGGCAGAAAACTCCCAACAGGGATGCAGTCAGGAATACATATCCATACTTGAAATAGAAAAAGCCATTAAAAACCTGAAATGTGGAAAGGTAGATGTAGCAGATGAAATTTGACCAGAAATGCTTCACATATAGAGTTATAAAGTGGCTGCACTGCACAATTCAGAAGGCAGGTCAGAGGGTCGAATTCTTGATGATTGGAGTAGAGTTCTCATAGTAGTACCCATCTATAAAAAAGGGAAATAAAACTTAGTGTGAGAATTACAGAGGTATTTCTCTACTGAGTGTTCCTGCTAAGATTTATGCAAGTATACTGAGAAATGACTAAGAAAAATTGTGGACGGGAAACTTGGTGAAGAACAAGCTGAATTCAGGCCAAATAGAAGGTGTCAGAATCAGATTTTCACTTTATGACAAATAGTTGAGAAATCTCAAGAATATAACAAGAGTTTGTATTTGTTTTGTAGATCTGGAAAAGACATAGAGCAAGATACCAAGAGGTAAGCTCTTCAAATGCTACAGTTATATGGTATAAATGGGATATTATATCGAGCAATACATAGTCTCTATTTAAGCTGTAGGTCAGCAGTTTGAATTGAAGGAGGTACAGGAAGATGGTTTGTTAAATCAGGTGTGCAAACAAAGGTTGGCAGAAATGTTGAAAACTCAACCGTATCCTGAATAATGACCCTATAGAATAAGAACATCAATAGGAAAGAACTTGCCAAGTAAAATATTTTAGCTATTTAGGCATAGTTTTTTGTGAAGATGGTAAATTCAATATGGAAATAGACAACAGAATTAGTAAAGCTGGTATGGTAGGAAGTCATCTGAAAAAATTTATATGGAATAAAAAAGAAATGAATCAATATACCAAGTTAATATACAAGACAAACTAATTTGAACTTGATCTGAGAGCTAGATTAGAAATAAAATACAATCCAAGACTGGAGACCACAGATGGAGACCATCAATCAATGGCAATATTCTATTAAAAATGATATTAGAAAGAACTTGCCATTGTTTGCAAGTTCTTTCCAAATATACTGTATTAATTTCATTGTAATTGTTTAATTGTAAAATTTCATTGTTTACCTGGTTCCCTGACAAAAACATTGGAAGTGGTGTGTGTGTGTGTGGGAGGGGGGCTTGTTTAACTAAGTGATGTGATGCCCCATTCAGCATGAAATCTTACGTACCATCATATGTGTTGGGTTTAAGCCATGGAGTAGTTTGGACTAAACTACAAATTTCCAGCCCATCTTTGTCTGATCAGTATCTGGGTAGATAGCTACTAATTGGGAGTACCATAAGCAGGTGAGGATTGAACATTAGGATCATAAGCCCTGGTTCTCTGTATGTTCTTTGCTAGGTCCAGTCTAGTGCACATTTAAAAATTCTTTTCCAGCCTGTTATAAATAATGGCAGAGTGGTTAGCACTGCTTTCCAGGCTGTGGATTCAAATCCTGTTGTAGGTTTGGATGTTTATGACCCCCCCCCCCCCCCCCACACACACATTGGGCTTCTTTAAAAGCCTAATGTGGGGATCTTCTGAGTTATTTGGGTTTGAACTTTAAGAAACACTGATCAGTGATACTCAAACTAAAATATCTATATTACAGTATAATCTTATAAGGATTTCCCACAGTTCTCTCTCTCTTCATCAAAAGGTTTTCTATAGATAACTTCCATCTTTAGCAGAATTGACATCCATCTTTTCTCCCTGTTTCTAGAAAACTGGAGTAACATGAGCAGCAGTTGCATGACATCATTTATGGTTTATTTGTTAACCCACTGAACCCGCTACTTCCTGTCATTTTTCTCAGTTCTGTTGAACAGCCTTCTCATGAAGTATTCCTCAATGATCACAACCTCCAGTTCTTTAAAAATAACCTTAATAGATTCTCTCTCTTAAATCCTGCACAGTGCATCAATTTTCTACATGCTCTGTAATCTCTCTTAGAATGATATATAATAAGGGAAGAAATTCCTTTTCATGTTGTGAAGGAGCATTCTTCTAATGTATATGGATGTGCAAACTGCAACCCATGGTCCAGTCTAGTGCACATTTAAAAATTTTTTCCAGTGTGTTATAATAATGGCAGAGTGGTTGGCATATCTGTTTTCCAACCAACAGGGTGTGGATTCAAATACTGCTGTGGGCTTGGATGTTTGATTGTCTTTAGGTGATAGATGAATTTCATTGCCATGTGTTAAGAGTGCCCTACTTATTGAAATGAATTTTAAAAAAAATTCCATTCCATCCATATATATATATATATATATATATTGATGTTTCACTTAGTAAGATGAAGTCACAAAAAAACAAACTGAAAACTCTTTTATAAATAATGTATTCTAGTGTCAAGACATTTTACTAATCTCTACAATCCTATTCTGTTTACATGACCATAGCACCTGAGATTAGCTCTGTTCGCACGTTCTTGAATGCTAATAGTGTTGCCTCTTTCCGATATCTAGATATCTGCTCACTCCTAATTTTTCTCAAAGCTCTTATCTGACCTCTTTAGCGTTTGAACAACTCTTATTTTTAACCTGTCAGATCCATTAGTAAAACTTAATTTGAACACTGTCTTATATATTAGCTTAATTTTTTGAGTAATTTCTCTTATTCTATATAAATTTATTCGACTGACTAACAATTCTTCTAGCTTTTTTTCTTTTTTCATCATCTATTCCCAGATTCAATTTGCCATCTGCACTAAAAATTATGCTTAAATAGTTGAAATAGGGAATTATGGTATTGGATTGTAAACTATTGGCATGGATAATAGGATGGCTGACTGATGGATATCAAAGTCGTATATCGGGGGGGGGGGGAGTGAATCGGCAAGATTCAAGGTAACCAGTGGTGTGCCTCATAGATCAGTCCTTGGTCCATTTGGGAAGGATTTGATATGTAACATAAAGCTATTTGCTGATAATGCAATGATAGGTAGGGTAATCAGGAGTGTTTCCAATATGCAACACTCTTGATTACAAATGGTTTCAATTGCAGAATGATTTGAATAGGCTGAAATTTGGGGCATATGAAAATGGCTGTCATTTAAGTGTTTCAATGCAAGTTCATGTGCACCTTGGTGTGATTAGATATCCAATGTCATATTATATTGGTGGGATTATGCTAGAAGAAATTGATCAGGATAGGGATCTTGGAGTTTTAGTAAACAGGAAGTTGAAGTTATAGCAAAAGTTATAGGAAGGGTCATACAGCAAAATTTGTAAATACAACTTGGAGAACAGTGGCAATGCTGAAAAGAACCTTGACATGTAAAGATAAAGTCATTTTGCCTCTTTACAAGCCTTGATAAGAAAGGGTTATGCACTTGAATTAGTGTGCACAGGTCTGGTTCTCCTGGTTTCCATGATGATTCTGATACAGTGGAGAGAATGCAAAGGGTGTCAAAAATATCAGGATTGTGGATTGATTCTTGTTTCATTTATTTCTTGAATGATATTTATATATTTGATTCTACAGTTCACCTTAGAATACTGATTATGAAGGCATAGATAATTTGTAGGCTGCAGGCACTAGCAAACAGGAGAAAGAGGGGTGATATGAATTAAACTTACAAACTTCTGAAAGAGATACAGAATTTCAGTAGATGGAATTTTTCATTTTATGGAGAGTGGGGAAGGATGCAAGAGCATCTATGAAAGTTGAGAATGAATGCTGTCAAGAAGGGAGTAGGGCTAGATTTTTCTCTCAGAGTAGTGCATGATTGGAATCGATTGCCATTGGATGTTTGTGTGCAAGTAGTGTGAATGAATTCAAGAACAGATATGACAGCTGGTGTAAGTAGTATGGGCCCTGCTCAATGAGTCCCTGACTCCCTGGAGGTCTCTTAATAATATTTAAAACATTAGTTTTCAACAGCATTTTTGCTTCTGAGTCTTCATGGATTGATTCTTGTTTCATTTATTTCTTGAATGATATTTATATATTTGATTCTACAGTTCACCTTAGAAAGCTGGTTGACTTTGATTATTTTTAAATTTTTTGTACATATTTTTCTTTCCATCCTACTAGCACATCTGAACATTAATTTCACTATCTTCTATATAAATGTATGGCATAAAAAAATAATTGCTCTGAATTTAAATTACTCTAAAAAGATCCTAAAAATAAAAATTTGTTAAACCCTGCACCTAATAAGAGCTCTTATTTTATATATATATATATATATATATATATATATATATATATATATATATATATATATATATATATATATATCACAAATGTAAAAATCCCTTATTATGGTTAGTCTGGCAGAGAACACCAAAATTATATAGTTACTAGCCAAGTAATTTAGCAAGTAATGTGCTTGATGCCCTGTATGCAGTTAAAAGATGAAAGCTTGTTACCCTAAAAAGACTACTGAAGCAGTGTCCTTTAAAAAGTGGCAGGTTCTGGAAATCTGTTTGTGCTTTATAGCAGTGGTCTCCAAACATTTTTGATCACATACCCCCAAGACAGAATAGCATGTATCTCCAATTGATTGAGCAAAAATCTATTGTAATAAGTATTATAAAGAGGAAATATGCCTTGTATCATCATATAATAAGTAAAAAAGCTAGATATTTTTACACATTATTTTTATTACTAATAGCTTACAAACATATTTATTACAATATTTAATGTGAACATTTAATGTTCACATTAAATATTGCAATATTTAATGCCTTGCATTTCTTTCATAATTTCTTGAAATTTTGGTTTGATGGCTTCTAATACTGCGATACGAAGGTCTGGTTCTAAGTTTAATTTATTTCGATATTTAATTGATATATTTACTATTGATACTATTGATAATATCAAAAACTTTTAAAAAATGTAAGCAATTTTGATAATATTAATTCACTATTTCTAGTGTAAACGTAAAAGTAAGCACAAAAAAAAGGCGTTAGAATTGCACAGAAACAGTGTATACTAAAAATCGTTAAACTTACTATTAATAGTCAAATAATTAATACAACTGTGGTGTCATCTGAGATAGCAGGATAACTAAGCAATTTTTCTTCTCTAGTTGGGCTTGTCAACACTAGGATGCTCTACAAACAATGGCAATGATAAGAAGTAAGAGATTTATTCCCAAGTTTTAAAAAACAACAGCTTTGCCACGGACAATTATGTGTGCAAAGTCGCCCAATGTGCACTACTTGCCAATTTAAGTTTACAGGATCGTTATAATGTCTTTGTCTATATTAGATATATGTTTAATTGATGAAAGAAAGTAATATTCTTTATCTTTAATTAATTTTTCCCTATCAATATAAAACTTTTTTGACGTACCCCCCACGTATCGACTTGCATACCCCCTGGGGTACATGTGCCCCACTTTGGAGACTACTGCTTTATAGAACCCTCTTGATCTAAACAAATGGATGTTCAAAGTTTAAATTCACAAAAAAAAAAAAAAAAAAAGCCAGTCACATTTACTGTACCCGGAACGTGCAGTCATAATACTTGAATGGCTGCTTGATATTCTGTGTTCATATTCAGATTAGTTCATTTGCCTTGTTATCTGGATTAAAATAGTAACATTAAAAGTTTTTTTCTTAATCTACAACAAACACATAAATCTGAATTAGCATATTCATGCTTTATGACTAATTTTAAAAATGACAAATATGGTAATTTAAAATTAGTAGTTTTCTTCAAAGGAACATAATAAATGTCCACTGTTTATTACCAATTACACAAACCACCTATCAGGCAGAGTTCATATTTTTAGTAATTCATTGCCAAGGCATCTCGTGCTGATGGTTTGTTTCCTTCTGTGATGAATATGACGATCCAACGCTTACTTTGGCATGGGGAGTAATGTATTCTGAGAAGTGCTTATCACGTGAAAAATTATATTCACTTAATTCAGAATTGTTAAAACAGGCATTATTTTTCACAAACTTGTAACAAATTAAGTTCTCAATCACTTTCACATTTGTTAATTACTTTATGAAAATAATGAATACCTATTGTCCTTGCTTTGAATGATTTGTCATCAAATTACAGGCCATTTAGGCTCTCTACTCAATTAATTGGTATACTTTAAATTATATTTTTTTATTTGTAATTTAGATGAAATATTAGACATCTTAATAATGTAACTTTTTATTATTAATGAATTTCAGTCGAACATTAACATCTGTTCATGATGCAATCTTAGAAGACTTGGTGTATCCTGCTGAAATCGTAGGGAAAAGAATCCGTATCAGATCAGGTGGATCACGTATAACTAAAGTGCATCTTGATAAAAATCAGCAGACAAATATTGAACATAAAGTGAGTATTATACTTTTGCCTTATTTGAGTACTTGGCTTTAATGTTTTAATTAATTTTCCTTCTGTGATGAATATGATGATCCAACGCTTACTTAGGCATGGGGAGTAATGTATTCTGAGAAGTGCTTGTCATGTGAAAAATTATATTCACTTAATTCAGAATTATTAAAACAGACATTATTTTTCACAAACTTTTAACAAATTAGTTAAGTTTGATATCATTAGTGAAAAAAAAAAATAATAATAATACGTTCACTCTAGTTGCTATTATATGTAACTAACTGCCATGTGTATTAAAACACCAAAATGTTTTCGATACTAGCATCCCTTTTCTCACTCCTTTTGGTTAATTTCTAAATTAACCAAAAGGAGTGGGAGTAAATTAACTATTACAGAATTAATTATCTGGTTTTGCCTATGTTTAATGTTGTACAACGCATGATGAACAGTTAACTTCCCTAAATAGGTTCCTGAATTGCAGAAACCAGGGAATGCCTTATGTTCACTTTTATAGTTTCCTTCATTTCTGTAACACTTCACCTTAAGTTGTTTAAAACAAATGCAAACACAATTGTTATGGTTATCTTATAATTGATCAGTTAAATTTCTAAAATCTGTTTCTGTGGACAATATATTGTACAGAGTGATGGGAGCTTCTTGGGGTGATTTTGATATTAAGAGACTTAAAATTTACTTCCTGTTGAAGTTAGAGGCTAACGTCAACAGGAAGTGACGTGAAGACATGCATTCACCTGTGTATGTGTGTAAGAGAGTGACCACTTGCTCTCATCTGAAACTAAAGTAAACAATCACTGTAGGAAATAGATACATTTTTAAATAATAAAGCAACACGTAAAAACCACAGTGATATCTTGAATTAGTAAAAGGACAGATATTTTGTACTAAAATTAATAGTACATCTTCAGTGTCTGTAACAGTAATAGGAATGGAATACAAACAAAATGTTCGGTGGATCACCTATTAAAATACAATTATTACCGCATGCTAGGAAATAATAGAAATAACAAATTTAATCTATTAAGATAAATGGTTTTTTACATAAGATAAAAGTCTCCCAGATCTTTGAGAGAGACATGCAGTTATTTCTATTTAAATTCGGTCGGTGTAAGATAGTTTCACAACTTTCTTTGAATAAGCTTTTATATTTGAATCTGCATCTATGGAGGAGAACTGCTTTATCCCACTGGACACTGAGTAGAGTCGATACTGTGCTGTTACAGACCAGACTTCAGAGGTTTGTTATAATCAATATAATATTGATGTTCTTTTATTCGTTTTTCCAAAGAACAGCAAGTTTGTCCAAAATAAGAGACATCGCAAAAGAACATCAATATTATATTGATTATAACAAACCTCTGAAGTCTGGTCTGGCACAGCACAGTATTGACTCTACTCATAGTGTCCAGTGGGATAAAGCAGTTCTCCTAAATAGATGCAGATTCAAATATGAACGCTTATTCAAAGAAAGTTGTGAAACTATCTTACATTAGATTAAATTTGTTATTTCTATTATTTCCTAGCACCCGGTAACAATTGTATTTTAATAGGTGATCCACCGAACGTTTTGCTTGTATTCCATTCCTATTACTGTTACAGACACTGAAGATGTAGTATTAATTTTAGTACGAAATATCTATCCTTTTACTAATTAAAGATATCACTGTGGTTTTTACGTGTTGCTTTATTATTTAATTACTATGCCACAGGTTCCACTAAAAATCGTAAATTTTTAAAGGCACTCAAATATATAGATTTGCAAATTTATCTTCTTCATGGTCACTTGAATAAAAAGGCTAATAAAGGTAGCATTCAGTGGAATAATTTAGCCTACAACCTCTGTACCCATTAGTTTTATCATCATCATCAAATTCCTGCCATGTACCCTCAAGGGGTGTCATGTACCCTACAGGATATGATAGTACTACATGAAAAAAAAATTACATCATTACTAACTTCCTATCTACAATTTTCCTCTAAATCAGTCTGTTACTTGTCAAGACTCGAACATTATCAAATCTTATATTTCTAGTCGTCTAAGGCACTTTGTACCATATCAATCCACCTATATCTTGGTCTTCCTCTGGGTCGTTTTGCTGCCAACCTGGCAGAGAACATTTGTTTTGCTAATCTTCGCCCATTCTGTTTAAGTGACCATACCACCTGAGATTAGCTCTGCTAACGCATTCCTGGATGCTGACAATGTCAAGTTCTTTCCTAATATCCTCGTTTTTAATATGATACTGCCATTGATGCCATCTGTTCACGCCTATAATCTTTCTCAGGACTATCATATCTGCAGTCTCTAGTCTTTGATCAAGTGTTTTACTTCTGACCGAGCTCTCAGATCCATAAGCTAAAACTGGTTTGAACACTGTCTTGTGTACAGCTAATTTAATGTTCCGACTAATTTCTCTCTTATTCCATATGAATTTATTCAATTGACTTCCCACCATACCAGCTTTGCTGATTCTGTTGTCTATTTCTATATTTAATTTACCATCTTCACTAAAAATCGTGCCTAAGTAGTTGAAATGTTTTACTTGTTCCACAGGTTCTCCATTCACAACACAGTTGACATTTTCAATGATTCTGCCTATTTTCATTGTCATTGTCTTTTTATTGCTGACCTTCATACCATATCTATTACAAAAGTTATTCAATTTAGTAAGAGAATCTTGCAGACTTGTAGCGGATTTATTTAGAAGTATAACATCATCTGCATAAAGCAAAGAGCTGTTAACATCTCCAATTTTGATATCATGTTTAATATCACTTTCCTTCATAATGTGATCCGTATAGATAATAACAGAGGGGATAATGTACATCCTTGTCTCACACCAGATTTAACATTAAACCATCTTCCTGTACTTCCTTCAATTCTAACTGCTGACTTACAACTTCAAATAAAGACTAAGTATTGCCTGATATAATGCTCCATTGACACCATATAACTGTAGCATATTGAATAGCTTCTCTCTTGGCACCTTGTCGTATGCCTTTTCCAAATCGACAAAACTTAAATACAGATTTTTATTATATTCCCATGCTTTCTTGACTATTTGTCGTAAAGTGAAGGTCTGATCCTGACAGCCTCTATTTGGCCTGAATCCAGCTTGTTCTTCACCAAGCTTTTCTTCCACAATTCTTCTCAACCGTTTCTCAAGTATACTTGCATAGATCTTGCCAGGAACACTCAGTAGGGAAATACCTCTGAATTCTCACATTCAGTTTTATTTCCCTTATGAGTGCTATGAGAGCTCTACTCCAGTCATTGGGAATTCATCCCTCTGTCCCAGGCTTTCTGAACTATGCAGTGCAGCCACTGTAAGACTTTTATACCACCATACTTCAGCATTTCTGGTCGTATATCATCTACTCCTGCTGCCTTTCCACATTTCAAGCCTCTGATGGCTTTTTCTACTTAAATGTATGGATATGTATTCCTGATTGCATGCCTGGTCAGCGTTTTTTACCACTGTACTGTCATCACTGCTTGTTTCATTTAGCAGTTTTCAAAGTAATTACTCCATACTTCAAGGATATCTTTTTCTCCCGTTTTCATGTCACCTTTATCATCTCTAAATCCTTTTACAGCACTCTTTCCTCCATTCCTAAGTTCCATGCCAAAGTCTTCCCATGACTTGTTTAGCTAGTTTTACACAGTGTTTAGCATTCTTACGTTTGTCTCTGTATTCTCTAAGAGCACAAGCTGACTTATTTGCCAGGAACTTTTGATAGGCTTTCTTCTTTTCCTTCGCTGCCTCTTTAACTTCTTGTTTCCACCACGGAGTTCTAATTTTTCTATCCTTGGAGACAACTTCACCACATGCCTCTCTAGCTGAATCGATCAGGGCTTTCTTCAAGGCTTGCCACTGAATCTCCAAGGTTTGATTCCTGTTCTCAAACTCTTTCATTTTTTCTTCAATAATCTTTGTGTATTTTAGTCTACAGCTCGCATCTGGCTGCTCAACTTTTATTCGCTTTAAAACTTTCTTACATGTTATTCTTTTCAATATGAAATTCAAGTTTATCCTGCTCAAGACTAAATAGTGATCACTTCCAATTTCAAATCCTCTGTACACTCTGGTGTCCTGCACCAGGGAGAAAACATCACTACCAACAATAACATAGTCAATGAGACTTCTTATTCCTTGCCTCTTCTCTCCATGTGAATTTGTGCACATTTTTATGTTGGAACATGGCGTTAGTAATAACCAGTCCATGTCCTGAGCAGAAATCCAACAGATATTTGCCATTATTATTAGCTTTGCTCTTTTCTCCAAATTTTCCCAAAATATTTTTGTATATCTGACAATCATTTCCCACTCTGCTATTTAGATCCCCAACAAGGACCAACTTTTCCTTTTTCATTATGTCAGTTGCTTTTTTTAAAGCCTCAAAAAATTCCTCCACTTGTACCTTAGTAGAACCTTCTGTGGGACCATAGGAACAAATAAGTCTCATTGTCCAGTTCCCCATAATCATATTTGCCCACATTACTCTACTTGAGACTGACTGCCATTCAAGAAGATTAGCCTCTTATTTTGTGTTGAATACTATGGCTGCTCCTTCTTTTCCTTGATTGTCATTGCCTGAATATAACATTTTGTATTTATTGTTCAGAAAGATCTCACCAGTTTTTGTCTTTTTTGTTTCAGTCACCCCTATTATGTCGATCTGGTACTTATCTAATTCCTTAGCTAGCTCCATTTCTTTGCCATTCAGGCTTCTTATGTTGATAGTACCAATCTTTGACTTTGGTGATGTTGAGTTGGGGTGTGTTTTCAGATTTGTTCCAGTAGCTGACTTTTTGCTGTTCACCCTGGTTCCCTGGCAAAAACAATGGGGGGGGAGCTTGTTTAACTGGGCGATGCCCCAGCCAGCATGAAATTTTGTCATGTTGTACCATCATTTACCCATTAGTTTTAAAGAATCTTTATCAGGGTTTTACAGAGACCAACTAACTCATCTTCAGGGTCACCTGAAGATGAGTCAGTTGGTCTCATATGGTGGTGGAAGGGTTTTTCCTTTAGAAAACTCAAGTTTTTCATTACAAAACAGCAAACTGACCAGAAGAACATCCAATTTTGTAGCCATAGGATTACCCACTCATAAGCAGTATCAAGTCTCTAAGAAGCCATGTTGTGTGGGTGTAGTAAGCCACTGAGCCTAACATGAAAAATAAGAGAAGCTTTTTAGCCTGATCTTATTCCACACAGAGCTTTCAGTGCGCCTCTTAGAAAACCATTTCCTTTCCCCCACCACTAGGTGCTTTTAATGGCCTGTAATTTCCCCTCCCCTGCTTTCCACTATTGATTGGTAATTGGCAGTCATTGGTATTTTAAGCTTTGAATATCTCATCTACCCCCCCCCCCCCCATCTGATCCCACCAACATATAGGCTGTGAATACCTTTCAGTCATATAACTTGGTTTTATAGAATTCTAAATAATGCAATAGGGCAGTTAATCCTATATTATATACATTCTGCTATACATGTATACTGAGTGGGGTCCAGAGTCTCTTAAATATGTAAGGATAAAACTGATTGCTTTGTTACCTTATGTCATAATATTTCAGATTAAAACAAAAATATTAATTCAGATCTTACCAATCTTAATTTTGGACTTTTGTATTGAGGGAATTAATCTAAATCATTGTGAATTAACTTGAAAACATGGCTGAAAGTAGCAAAATTGATGTCAAGAGAAGAATTCAAGACAAGATATTCACTAGCATGCAGAACTAGTTGTTTTGATCTCCAAATTTGGCCACCAGACTACACTCTTTTTGTGTATGGCCTTCTTTTTCATAACTTAAAACATTTAAGAGTTTTGTTGGTCCCTTTAAATCTTCACAAAATACTTGAAGAAATTTTATAAAATATAGCATTGTTCAACGATTCCACGCTGTGGGTTTTCAGCAGCCATTCAGTTAGGCAGGGCTGCCGTCATATTTCAAGGTATAGCATCTTAAGTATGTGAGCATTTTTGAATGTGGATTCTGGCATTATCACTTTTTGAATATGGTTCACTGTAGTGATCGTTTCGACGTATGTGAAAGAACATGAAGATATCAGAACAAAATTTGACATTATTTAAGACTGTGGAATGGAAGAAGAAAGATAGAACTGTTTGAAGTAAAGTTGGCAGGATAAAGAAGATGATTAATATTATATATGAGTTGTGCAGTTAGGAGTATTTTGAAAGATTGAAATATAGGATCTGGTCAAATTAGAGACCTGACAAATAGTAGACCACTGGAAGAAAGTTGATAGGGCTTCAATTATAAAATCTTGATTGTGATAATACAACATCAGTATTGTTGGTTTATCACAATACCCTTGCAAATTTACACCATAAAATATTGACACATAAATCTGAGCTAAAATATTGGTGAACTAACCAGTACATAGATTTATAATTAGAGGAACAAAAAGAGCCAAATCATTATTAATGGTACAGTTAAGAACTTGTTGCTGATTATAGGCTTCATCTTATACCAACTAATAGTATGAATACGTGTGTAGAGGCTTAAGTGCTGTGAGGACATCATGTTGGAGGCTTAATGGATTTTTTGCAACACTCAAAGAATTAAAATAGACTAATACTTCCTATATTTCGTCATAGTCACTAGGACATCTACGGGATTACAAAAAAATTATTAATGTAACATATGCACAAATAACAAACAATACTAAGCCCAACCACGTGGGTGACACTAAAGTCCTATCTAGGTAGAGCGCCCTCTAAGGGCAGTAGTAGGTGGCCTGGAATGTAAGGTGGGAACTCTGGTGATGAGTGTTTCCCAAATCTTCGGAAGCTTAATGCACCCATATTTATTGAAATTTGGTTGGTTTTTGAGAGCTGCTGCTGCTTCTAAGAAAAGTCTCCCTTTCTTGAATTTGCTGCGGTGGAGCATGGTGGTTTTCTTCCATGATACTCTGTGGGTGGTGTCCAAAACATGGTCAGCCAAGCCTGAATGGCCATAGTTGTGTTTGTAGATGTAAGACTTGTGTTCCTCTAGACGGATGGATGCTGATCTGCCTGTCTGTCCAAAGTATGCCAGCTTACAGGAACAGGGTACTTTGTAAACTCCAGGCAGAGAGAGAGGAGGGAGCTGTTCTTTCATAGAACGGATAAGGGTAGCCAGTTTGCGGTGAGGCTTATATGCTGTGTGTAGATTGTATTGTTTTAGTATCTTGGCTATTTTTTCAGATGTGCCACGGATGTAGGGTATGGTGATGGCATTTTTAAAATCTTGTTGACGAGAAGGAAGGGGAATGGAGGAGGAGTTGATTATTTTTTTGATACTGTGATCGCTGTAGCTATTGGAGAGAAAAGTGCTGTGTATGTGGTTAAGCTCATTAGTGAGGGCGGTTCCACTGGAACAAAGATTGTGGGCTCTCTTGGTAAGAGTTTTAATAATGCCATATTGTTGAGAGGGGTGGTGGTGGGAGAGTTTGTGAATGTATCTGCCTGTGTATGTGGGTTTTCTGTATACGGTGAAGGTAAGTGTATCATTAGGCAGGCGTGTGACTAAGGTGTCTAGGAAGGGTAAACAATTGTTCTTTTCCTTTTCCATAGTGAACTGGATTCTTGGATGTAGACTATTGAGATGACTGAGGAAAGAGTCTAACGTGTCTGGGCCATGAGGCCAAATAGAGAACACATCATCTACATATCTTGGCCAGATAGAAGGTTTGAGTGGGGCTGAGTCTATGGCTCGTTTTTCGAAATCTTCCATATAGAAATTGGCAAGGGGGGGTGAGAGGGGGGAACCCATGGCAGTTCCTCTATCTGCTTGTAGATTTTGTTGTTCCACGAGAAATATCCAGAGTTAATGGCAAAGGAAAAGAGATCTAAGATGTCAGAGGGAAAAACCTTTTCTAAGAGAGAGAAGGTGTCAATTAAGGGAATATTGGTAAACAAAGAGGAGATATCAAAGCTTACCAATGTCTGTCTTCTTCAAGGTTAAATTTTCTGTGAGGGCTTTAAATAAAAATAAAAAACTCGACCCACTTTAAAGCCCTCACAGAAAATTTAACCTTGAATAAGACAGACATGTTGGTAAGTTTTGATATCTCCTCTTTGTTTACCAATATTCCCTTAATTGAAACCCACAGACACAGGCAGATACATTCACAAACTCTCCCACCACCACCACCCCTCTCAACAATATGGCATTATTAAAACTCTTACCAAGAGAACCCACAATCTTTGTTCCAGTGGAACCGTCCTCACTACTGAGCTTAACCACATACACAACACTTTCCTCTCCAATGGCTACAGCGATCACAGTATCAAAAAATAATCAACTCCTCCCCCATTCCCTGTCCTCGTCAACAAGATTTTAAAAATGCCATCACCATACCCTACATCCGTGGCACATCGGAAAAAATAGCCAAGATACTAAAACAGTACAACCTACACACAGCATATAAGCTCCACTGCAAACTTGCTACCCTTATCCATTCTACGAAAGATCAGCTCCCTCCTCTCTCTCTGCCTGGAGTTTACAAAGTACCCTGTTCCTGTAAGCTGGCGTACTTTGGACAGACAGGCAGATCAGCATCCATCCGTCTAGAGGAACACAAATCTTACATCTTCAAACACAACTATGGCCATTCAGGCTTGGCTGACCATGTTTTGGACACCACCCACAGGGTATCATGGAAGAAAACCACCATGCTCCACCACAGCAAATTCAAGAAAGAGAGACTTTTCTTAGAAGCAGCAGCAGCTCTCAAAAACCAACTAAATCTCAATAAATATGGGTGCATTAAGCTTCCGAAGATTTGGGAAACACTCATCACCAGAGTTCCCGCCTTACATTCCAGGCCACCTACTACTGCCCTTAGAGGGCGCTCTACCTAGATAGGACTTTAGTGTCACCCACGTGGTTGGGCTTAGTATTGTTTGTTATTTGTGCATATGTTACATTAATAATTTTTTTGTAATCCCATAGATGTCCTAGTGACTATGACGAAATATAGGAAGTATTAAAGTCTATTTTAATTCTTTTTGAGTGTTGTAAAAAATCCATTAAGCCTCCAACATAATAGTATGAATGTACTTTGTTAGATGTGAATTTGGACTTTATGCTTTTACATGAACTTGGAGACTTTACATAGCTCTTATGTCTTGCTCGTGATATCTGAAATTGATATAAACTCCTTTAACATTAAAAGGCTTAAAGAATAATATTTTGAACTGATAATGTTGACACAGTGAATACCAGCTCCGTTGTGAATTGATCTTTTAAAATTGGAGATACACTTGAGTGCCACTATCTCCTAGACTTGGTACATCAGATGCCTAATAGCGGCTTAAACATTTTAAAAGATATTTAAGAAATGCAAATAAGTAAACTTTTATTTATACTAAGTAAAGAGATTGAACTTTTGCACTTGGAACTGAGTCAATTACATGACATTTGAATGGAGATGGAACACAAGTTCTTCATGCTGGCAGGACCTGCATTGTACGTTTAGAAATCATTAATAAATGGCAAAGAAAATTGATAGGTAGCAGCTAATAATAAAGTTAATGCAATTATAGGATATAATGATAGCATTCCATGTCTCTTGAGGCATAGATGTATGTGTTGGGAAATTTATAATAGATGCTGAGTCATTGTTCCATGCAGTTCATTTTCCAGATGTAATTGCATCTTAGTTATTAAGGTTCAACTTCTTTTTAACATTAACTGATCTTAAATTCCCTTTAACATTTTAAATTCTCTTCTTGCATGCTGGTTAACTATAATTAAATTGATGTTCCTATGTGATGGCATGAACCATACCTTTTGAGGGCAGAGGAACAAAACTGCTTTATAAAGTTCCAGTCAGAGCCACTGAATATCATGCTATTCCTTCTCTTTGTGAATGGTATTAGCTTAAAGGAATTATGTTACATAAAGGTTATGGTTCCAAACCATTACACAAACAAGTTACAGGCTAGTAATTTCTCGCTTCCGGCATATTCTGTGACTTATCTTTCACAGTTGTGCACATTTCCTGCACAACTGATAAACTAAACTGTCTTGGCTTTCGTAGCCCATATTACTTGGCGAATTATTCCAATTGGTATTGTACATCGTAGTTCCATTTCTTTAATATAATAACAGGTATGTATTATACGTATAAATCTTACCAATATCAGTTTTTATGACTTAGTAGAATAATATGCATATATTGGATTATAGAGTATAAGCTCAGAAGTTGAATATTTGCTACCAGAATATAATGATTCCATATGGAATTAGTTGGTCAAAATTCCTATCCTGAAATGTATTTTTGATCAAAATACTTGATACTCTTGTTTTTTTAGACCTAAAGACAAAATAAATAGGAAAAGTTTTTCTCTTGGAAAAAAAAATTCAGGTCAGAAAGGGTTAAAGCAGGTCTCATTCCCAGTCACTAAGTTTTGTGAGAAATGACTAATTGTAGATGGGAGGAGGGGGGGGGGGGCTGTTATTTAAGCTCAACTCATAAGAATAGTTGTGTAACATTTTGCACGTCGGTTTCTGTCTTACAGTTACATTCAATGTTATTGTTTCTAAATCACTTGAAGAGTTTTTCATTTTTCATTTTTTTTCCCCCTACTTTGATGATAGTTTCATGTAATACACACCCATACTTTTGGAATTATAGTGAAGTCAGCACGTGTAATATCACTGATATTGTAGCACAAGATATCTTACCAATGACTTCCTTTGATCAAGAAAACCCAGGTTTAGATACCCATCATAGTATGAAAGGAACATGCATAAATGCTTTTCAATTGATAGTGAGTTGGCTAAGCTCGTGGAAGTAGTAGGTTTTTTTATTTCATCCCACTGCATGTGCATTGTCCAATTTGCAGGCTTAATTTCAATAGTAAACTGATCTTCAGATGAAGCCAAGATTGATATCCTAGGAAAGCAAGATTATTACAGAATCGCAAGACCTCAGGCGGCATATAATCAGAAGTCACACTGATCTAAGACTTGTAGATGTGTGCTGCATGGTATTTTTCTGTCTTTAATCTTTAGCTGTTCCATTGTCATATGAATATCAGAGTAACATTTTAATTTTGATCCTAGTGTATATTGTATGTGGGATATATATATACTGTAATACTTACTTTTTTTTTCTTTTTCAGATTGACATTTTTACAGCAGTATACAAAACTCTCACAGGGAAGGAAGTTGTATTTCAGTTTCCTGAGCCTTTATTTTAAACGAATAAATGGAATTATGAAATAAAAAATGTGTTTTCTTTTTAAGTCTGAAAATCATTCTCACGAAAATACTTTTCCTCACCAAAGCAAATTATTTAGCTGTTTTGCAAACACTTATGGTGTTAATTCTTTTTACATACCTTTTGGTGTAAATTCTGCTGCAAAGACAGATTTTAATGGGCATGGTATTTTGCACATTTGTCTCTTTAATTGTTTTCAGGAACTACAGAAATCATCTTTTCATTCTTGTAGAGTAGCATTTCTCAGTCTGGTTATAGACCCATATTTAAGGAAATGATATACCTAGTCTAGCCATTAATACTGTTGCAATTTAAACAGTGCATAAACCTTTATTAACATTTAAATCTATCAGTAAATCATTTACAGCTTTCAGCACATACAAACTGTATAACATGCATATAGCAGCACTCAATGTTAGAAATGTTCCCCCTTTTGCCTTCATGCATGCCTAAAGTCTGTGAGGCCACATATCGATGGCAGCATACACAATATCCAATGGTAATGCTTCCACTGCTCACTCCAAATTCTTCATGCAGACGATGCTAGGGTGTTGTTTCTTGCAGACCACGTTGACCACAATTTGAAGTTCAACAGATTCAGATCAGTACTTCCAGATGGCCAATCAGATGGTGATATGTGGTTGGGTGCATTTGCCTCCAACTACTGTTATGTGGTCCTTACTTTGTATGTAGAGGCTGAGTCCTGTTGGAGAGTCTGCTGGTGAAACAGGGTGTTGTTCAAGGAACACCACAGGTTCCACAATGTCTTGATACACTTTGGTGAGTTTTGACTCCTTTCTCACAGAAATGCAACTTGGATACCCCTGTGATATGTCACCCCATCAAACCATCACTGAAGTGAGGTGATGACCTCTGCATGCTGGGTGCTATGGGATGTGCTGTGTGACCATTTGGAGCATATACCCAATCATTTTGGAGTTAAATGACTGATGTTGAAAATCTTCTCATCTGTGAAGAAGGATATCTGCTTGTTTCTTGTACCACTGGAGAAGTGCCTTTTGATTTTATGACCTTCTACCCCGTAAGTTGTGGTGTAATGAAGTTTATTAGATATATTCACAAGAATATTTTATTGCAAATATTTCAACCAGAAAATAACTGGTCATCATCAACTGTGATGGCGCATAAGATTTGGTATTAGGAAGTGTCCAATAGAACGATAGTTTCTCATCCCCAACACAAGCTCACTCATTTGCCAGGAACTTCCTGTGTCCGCCATGGAGTTGTAATTTTTTTTATCCTTGCAGACAACCTCAACACATGCCTCTTTGGTTGAATCAATGTTTTCTTCAAGGTTTGGTTCCTGTTCTCGAACTTTCATTTTTTCTTGAATAATGTTTGTGCATTTTAGTCTGAGAGCTGCTCAACTTTTATTCACTTTAAAACTTTCTTAAATGTTCTTCTTTTCAATATGAAATTCAATTTTATCCTGCTCAAGACTAAATGGTGATCACTTCCCATTTTAAATCCCTTGCACACTAGTTTCCTGCACCAATGAGAAAACATCACTATCAACAATAGCATAATCAATGAGACTTCTTATTCCTTGCCTCTTATCTCCATGTTAATTTATGCACATTTTTATGTTGGAACATTGTGATAGTAATAACCAGTCCGTGTCCTGAGTAGAAATCCAATAGGTATTTGCCTGTTGAATGACAGGCAGGAGACTGCCTGCCATTTGAGAAAATTAGCTTCGTATTTAGTGTTGAATACTCTGGCTACTCCATCTTTTCCTTGATTGTCATTGCCTGAATTTTCTTGCTCCTTAACTAGCTCCATTTCTTTGCCATTCGGACTTCTCATGTTGATAGTACCTGAGTGTGTTTTCAGGATTTGTTCCAGTAGCTGACTTTTCACTGTTTGCCCTGGTTCCCTTGCAAAAACAATAAAGGTGTGGTTTAACCTGGTGGCTCCCCACCCCAGCATAAAATTCTCTCCTGTTGTACCATCATTTCATATGTCGTTTAAGCCAATAAAAATAAAGTTTGGTTCAGCTAAATCTTAAATTGCCAGCCCATCCTCGTTCATTCAGTATCCAGATGGATACCTAACAGGGTGCACCATGAGAAGGTGTGGATTGGACATAAAGGTCAGAAGTCCTGGTCGGTTCTCCACATTCCTTTAAAGGCTATGTGGAGGTCTCTTCTCAGTTATTACAGCTTTGACCCTTAAGCACCCCGTTATACTTGATTTTATTTAAAAAAAAAAAACTATTTTCTAATGAGGGCTTCAAAAATAAAGGGTAAAAGGTGTCTGCAACTCAATATAGTTTGAGAAATGCTGTACTAGATTCTTACATGTACCACCACTGAATTAGAAACTTCACAGAAATCTGGTTTCTGTATAGGTATGCAACTGCTAATACCAATCCTCTTTGCATATCTTTGCATATAATTTGATGAGATATGGGTCAGAAATGGTCCTCATTAAATGCTTTCACCAATTGCTCCACGTAGGAAGTTCCGTTTGTCTATTCAAGCCTTCTCGGATGATGGCGATTGTGCTTATGTTGACATAAGAAACGCAATGTCTTATGATAACAGTTATGTCTCTTGGACAACAAAGTGGGTTATTTTTCCACTGATTCAACACCTGGGATATCTCACCTTTTTTAGTAACCAGTCAGCTCTGCTGTTATGAACGTGGCTCAGCCTGATGCACCCACAATAAGCCTTTTATTGAACTCAAATGATCCTTTATTTTTTCCAGTGTGATCTATTGACCAGCAGCATTCTTAAATAGTTGCCTAGAACATGTAATGCATGTGACCAAGAATTTTTTATGTATATTTTGCATAGGTAACTTTACATTTACATAAAGGTTTCTAATCAGTGGTCAGGTATGTGTAGAAACAAATTCATTGCGTATTGGTTATCTAGAACTACTGGTGCCTGAGTAATTCTGCGACTTCATTCTGGGCCAGATAACATAATTGGTTAATCAAGTATTTAATCACCTGCTTGTACCACTAGTAAATAGCATTATATAATCACTTCTCTATTAACTGATTGCATTTTGCTTATGTGTCACTGACTTTACCCGAGATCTAGATATGTCATCTGTACAAATAAAATACTATGGACAGAACCTGCTTATATGTATATGTGTGTTACAGAATCGTATCCAGCTAAATCTGGATATAATTCTATAACACACGATGAATAACATGGATAAGAATTACAATTTGGTCTCACTATTTCATCTGCCTCAGCCAGTAGGTAGGTTAATCAGCTTCTGTTTCAGTCCAGATAGTTTTGCAATTATTTCTTCTCTGAAGCAACTCAAAGTCATAATGGAAAAATAAAAATACTTTAAATAAATGAAAAATAAATCAAAGCTATACAACCGATAGGAGACCTCCACATAGCCTTCAAAGGAATGCAGAGAACCAATCAGCGCTTCTGACCTAATGCCCAATCCTCACCTTCTTGTGGTGCACCATTTAGGTATCTACCTGGATACTGAACAAACAAGGATGGGATTTAGCTGACCAAATTGTATTCTCATTGGCTTAAACCAAAATAAGAAATGATGGTACAACATGACAGAACTTCATGCCGGTTGGGGAATTTCCCAGTTAAACAAGACCCCCCCCCCTGTTATTTTTGCCATGGAACCAGGACAAACAGCGAAAAGTCAGCTACTGGAAGAAATCCTAAAACCCAACCCAACTCAATATCACCAGAGTTCAAGATTGGTACTCTCAACATAAGAAGCCTGAATGGCAAAGAAATGGAGCTAGCTGAGGAATTGGATAAGTACCAGATCGTTATAATAGGGATGACTGAAACAAAAAAAAAAGGCAAAAACTGGTGAGATCTTTCCGAGCAATAAATACAAAATGTTATTTTCAGGCAATGACAATCAAGGAAAAGAATTAGCAGCCTTTGTATTCAACACTAAATAAGAGGCTAATCTTGAATGGCAGTCTCAAGTAGAGTGACGTGGGCAAATATCAGAATGGGGAACTAGACAATGTGACTTACTTGTGCCTATGGTAACACAGAAGGTTCTACTAAGGTAGAAGTGGAGGAATTTTTTGAGGCTTTAGAGAAAGCAACTGACAATGAAAAAGGAAAAGTTGGTCCTTGTTGGGGATCTAAATAGCAGAGTGGGAAATGATTGTCAGACATACAAAAATATTTTGGGAAAATTTGGAGAAAAGAGCAAAGCTAATAATGGCAAATACCTGTTGGATTTCTGCTCAGTACATGGACTGGTTATTACTAACACCATGTTCCAACGTAAAAATGTGCACAAATTCACATGGAGAGAAGAGGCAAGGAATGAGAAAAGTCTCAATGACTATGTTATTGTTGATAGTGATGTTTTCTTCCTGGTGCAGGACACCAGAGTACACAGGATTTGACATTGGAAGTGATTACTATTTAGTCTTGAGCAGGATTAAATTGAATTTCATATTGAAAAGAATTAATATGTAAGAAAGTTTTAAAGCGTATAGAAGTTGAGCAGCTCTTAGCTTAGATGTGAACTGTAGACTAAAATACACAAACATGATTGAAGAAAAAATGCAAGAGTTTGAGAACAGGAATCAAACTTTGGAGATTCAGCGGCAAGCACTGAAGAAAATATTGATTGATTTATCCAGAGAGGGAGTGAGGTTGTCTGTAAGAATAGAAAAATCAGAACTCCATGGTGGACACAGGAAGTGAAAGAAAAGAAGAAAGCATATCAAAAGTTTCTGGCAAATAAGTCAGCTTGTGCTCTTAGAGAATATAGAAACAAATGTAAAAAAGCTAAACACTAAAACTGGCTAAGCAAAAGTCATGGGAGGACTTTGATAAGCACATAGAAAATAAATATCAAGAAGGGCAAAAAGGTGACGTGAAAAACAGGAGAAAAAGATTCTTGAAGTATGGAGTAAATACTTCGAAAAATTGCTAAATGAAACAAGCAGTGATGACAGCACAGTGGTAAAAAACACTGACAAGGTATGCTATCAAGAATACATATTCATACTTGAAGTAGAAAAAGCCATCAATAGTCTGAAATGTGGAACGGCAGTAGAGTAGGTGATATTTGACCAGAAATGGTCAAGTATGGAGGTATAAAAGTCTTACAGTGGCTGCATTGCATAGTTCAGAAGGCCTGGACAGAGGGACGAATTCCAGGTGATTGGAGTAGAGCTCTCATAGTACCCATATATATAAAAACGGAATAAAACTGAATATATGAGAATCTGTACTGAGTGTTACTGGTAAGATTTCTGCAAGTATACTTGAGAAACTGTTGAGAAGGATTTTAGAAGAGAAGCTTGGTGACTAACAAGCTGGATTCAGGCCAGATAGAGGTTGTCAGGATCAGATTTTCACTTTATGACAGACAGTTGAGAAATCATGGGAATATAACAAAGATCTGTATTTAAGTTTTGTAGATCTGTTAAAGGCATGACAAGGTGCCAAGAGAGAAGCTATTCAAAATGTTAGTTATATGGTGTCATTGCACGTTATATCAAGCAATACTCAATCTTTATTTATGAGTTGTGAGTAGTTAAAATTGAAGGAAGTACTGGAAGGTGGTTTAATGTTAAATCTGGTGTTAGACAAGGATGTACATTATCGCTTCTGTTATTCATTATCTATATGGATCACATTATGAAGAAAAGTGGTATTAAACATGATCAAAATTGGAGATGTTAATCTTTGCTTTATGCAGATGATGTTATACTTCTAAATAAATCCGCTACAAGTCTGCAAGATTCCTTTGACTAAAATTGAATAACTGTTGTAGTAGATATGGTATGAAGGTCAGCATTACAAAGACAATGAAAATAGGCAGAAACATTGAAAATATCAACTGCATTGTGAATGGAGAACCTATAGAGAAAGTAAAACATCTCAGCTACTTAGGCATGATTTTTAGTGAAGATGGTAAATTAAATATGGAAATAGACTACTGAATCAACAAAGCTGTTATGGTAGGCAGTCAACAGAGTAAATTTATATGGAATAAGAGAAATTAGTATACAAGACAGTATTCAAACCAATTTTAACTTATGGATCCGAGAGCTGGGTCAGAAATAAAACACTTGACCAAAGATTAGAGACTGCTGATATGAGAATCCTGAAAAAGATTAGGGGCATGAACAGATGGCATTAATGGCAATATCATATCATTGAAAACGAGGATATTAGAAAAAAACTTGCCACTGTCAGCATCCAGGCATGTGTTAGCAGAGCTAATCTCAGGTGGTATGGTCACTTAAACAGAATGGGAGAATACAGTAAAAAAGTGCCTTGGATGATAGAAATGTAAGATCTGATAGTGTTGGAGTCTTTACAGGTAACAGACTGATTTGGAGGAAAATTGTAGATAGGAAGTTAGTAATGATGTAAATTTTTCATGTAGTACTCTCATATCCTGTACACTCCTTGAGGGTATATATATATCAGGAATTTGATGATGAAGATCAATAATCAGTGCTTTAAATAATCAAAAATTAATGCCATATTGCCTACAGAATATTACAGAAATCTAATATAAATATATTATTCTATCGGCTAACCAACAATTGATACTGATATATTATGTACATTTTTGAAAATAGCCATGTCAGGCTCTTATTAACTTTTTTTGCCATAAACATTTGTTTTATACCAAAGTAAAGACCTTGCTTTTTCAAGCAAAGCAAAAAAATTCATTTAATTTGAATTACATGTTTGAACATGTTATACTGAAAATTTTAAAAGGAAAATGCAAGAATGCTGGAAACGAATGAATTTTACTAGTTCTAAAAAAAAAAAAAAAAAAAAAAAGCTGAATAAAATTCTTTTTACCATAGAAATGAGTAGTTAAATCTAGGTTTCTTACCCACTGTTGTGTTGTGTAGTGCGATTGTTCATCAGTGGAGTTGTGGTTAGAATGTTAGTTGTAAATGTTGGAAGCCTCTTAGCATATTAGTAACTGTTTAGCTATATGTTTAGAAAGACCAAACATTATGAAAGTCTTTTTGGGTTGCACTGAAAAATTAATTTTTATTAAGACATTAAATATAGTGAAAAATTCAACTTTATTATGTACGTGGATAATGAAATTTCACATCTATCTCATTATCTTGCATCTGTTAGTCGGTGGTCAGTGTTCAGCTTCATTTCTAGGGCTTCATATTTCTTATGTGATACTTCTTGATGTCTGAAAGGAAAATGTAACAGTTAGGATAGAAATCATATGGAACTTATTTTTATCTGAGTAACAAGTTAATCTTCTAAACTACATATGAACAAGTGGTAGATATTGAACACAGAAGGAATCAAGACAAAAAAAGTGTTGCATGCCACTGGGGGAGGGGGGGGGGATAAATATAAGTGCATGAACTGGGCAATTTCAAAGAAATGGCAACTGAAGAGAAACAAGGGGGTATCAATTTAGCACCATATGGATTTCATCTGTCAAACTATTACAAAACTGAATTTGGCTAGTTTAGCCAGTATTATAAACAGCTGCAGTTAGGAAACAAGCATACAATTACACTTTATTGAGGGAGTTCTCTGCAATACATACTTTTGAAGTATGTATATGTATTAATATATCTTATAAGTGTAATCTAGGAATTATATTAGTCAGATATCCAGATAAGATCTTTGATTATGAGTGGATAGGTTGTGTAAAACTGAACAGAAATAAGCATTCATTAAACAGTTCTTGAAATTATTTCATTAATATGTAGAAATTACTTTGAGGAGTATAAAATATGTACAATTTAATACATGTACAGAACTTAGAATTCAGTAAACAGTCAAAATAGGTATGGGAAGTATCTATTGAAATTAAATTCACACACCACTGAAATAACATAGGTATGAAGTGTAAAATGGTTGATATTTCATCCATATGGATGGATTAGTGTATACATTTTTTCATTTTAACTATCTAGATGTCAATATTACATTAAATAAATCTGTATCTTATATGTCAAGCAGCAATATAATACATTGATCAGTTTTTAGAGGTGAACTGTAGACAAGGATTATGGAGAGAAAAAAATGAGAGTTTGAAAATAATCAAACCTTGGAGACTCAGTGGCAGATTGAAAAAAAAAAACATTCATTGATTCACCCAGAGAAACATTTGTGAAATTTGCAAGGATAGAAAAATTATAAATACATTGTGGATTAAGGAAGTTAGACACATGAAGAAAGCATATCAAAAGTTCCCTAGTAAGTTAGCATGTGCTCTGAGAAAATATAAAGAAACATTAAAAAGCCAAGCAGCCTGCAAAAATAGCTAAATAAAAGACACTTCAAAAGTGGTAAGAATACAGAGGATATCATGGAAGGTGGCAACATGTTCTGTAGGTCCAACATGTCCATTTCTAAGCTATTAAAAATAGCTTAGAAATGGACAAAAGATTACTGTAAAAGAAATCATGATGAAAATCACATAAAGAACTGAAGATGTGTGGAGTAATTACAGAACTGTAGTAGAAAATATTTCACGGTAATGTAGTCAAGAGTACATATCAGTACTTGAGATTAAATAGATAAATATTTTGGGAAAAAAATCTGGAAAGAAGAGCAAAGCTAATAATGGTAAGTACTTGTTGGATTACTGCTCAGGACATGGACTTATTATTAACACAATGTTCCAACATAAAAATGTGCACAAATTCACAGAGAGATGAGGCAAGGAATAAGAAAAGTTTCATTGACTATGTGTTGATAGTGATGTTATCTTACTGGTGCAGGACACTAGAGTGTACATAGGATTTTCAATGGAAGTGATCACCATTTAGTCTTGAGCAGGATAAAATTGAATTTCATATCGAAAAGGACATGTAAGAAAGTTATAAAGCAAATAAAAGTTGAGCAGCTCTCAGATGTGAAATGTAGACTAAAATACACAAAATAAAAAAAAAATGAAAGAGTTTGAGAACAGGAATCAAACCTTGGAGATTCAGTGACAAATCCTGAAGAAAACTGATTGATTCAGCCAGAGAGACATGTGGTAAGGTTGTCTGCAAGGATAAAAAAAAATCAGAACTCCATGGTGGACCCAAGAAATTAGAGAGGCAGTGAAGGAAAAGGAGAAAGCATATTGAAAGTTACTGTCGAATAAGTTAGCTTATGCTGTTAGAGAATACAGAGACAAATGTAAGAAAGCTAAACAAAAGTCATGGGAAGACTAGCAAGAACATAGAAAATAAATATCAGGAAGGTGGCAAAATATTGTGGAGGCTGTTGAAAAAACTCAGAAATGGAGAAAAGAGTACTGTAAAAGGAATTAGAGATGATAAAAGGGATATGAAAACTGGAGAAATAAAAAGATATCCTTGAAGTATGGAGTAATTACTTTGAAAAATCGCTAAATGAAGCAATTAGTGACAGCACAGTAGTAAAACACACAACAGGTATGCAATTAAGAATACATAACCATACTTAAAGTAGAAAAAGCTATCAAATTTGAAATGTGGAAAGGCAGCAGGAGTAGATGATATTCAACCAGAAATGCTCAAGAATGGAAGCATAAATCTTGCATCGGCTCTACCGCCTGGACAGAGGGATGAATTCCAAATGATTGGAATAGAGCTCTCATCATAGCTATATACGAAAAGGGAAATAAAACTGAGAATTACAGAGGTATTTCTCTACTGAGTGTTCCTGGTAAGATTTATGGAAGTATATTTGAGAAACGGTTGAGAAGGATTATGAAAGAATAAGCTGGATTCAGGCCAAATAGAGGCTATCAGGATTAGATTTTCACTTTATGACAAATAGTTGAGAAATTGTGGGAATATAACAAAGATCTGTATTTAAGTTTTGTATGCCTGCAAAAGGTACAAAAGGTATACAAAATGACAAGGTGTCGAGAGAAAAGTTATTCAAAATGCTACAGTTATATGGGGCATTATATCAAACAATACTTAGTCTTTATTTTAGTTGTAAGTCAGCAGTTAGAATTGAAAATTTGGTTTCACACAAGGATGTACATTATCCCCTCTATTATTCATTATATCTATAAGGATCACATTATGAAGGAAAGCGGTATTAATCTTGATATCAAAATTGGACATGTTAATCTCAGCTCTTTACTTGATGCAGATGATGTTATACTTTTAAATTTTAAATAAATCGAGTACAAGTCTGCAAGATTCCCTGACTAAATTGAATAATTGTTGTAATAGATATGGTACGAAGGTCAGCAATAAGAAGACAATGAAAATAGACAAGCATTGAAAATATCAACTGCATTGTGAATGGAGAACCAATAGAACAAGTAAAACATTTCAGCTACTTGGCACAATTTTTAGTGAAGATGGTAAACTAAATATGGAAATAGACAACAGAATCAGCAAAGCTGGTATGGTGGGAAGTCAACTGAATAAATTTATATGGAATAAGAGAGAAATGACTCAAAGCACTAAATTAGTGTTCAAGTCAATTTTAACTTATATGGATCTGAGACTGGTTTAGAAACAAAACACTTGACCAAAGACTAGAGACCATAGATATGAGAGTTCTGAGAAAGATTAGGGGCGTGAACAGGTGGCATCAATGGCAACATATTAAAAATGAGGATATTAGGAAAGAACTTCACATTGTTAGCAGACCTAATCTCCAGTGGTATGGGACCTTGAACAGAATGGGAGAGGAAAGATTAGCAAAACAAGTGTTCTTTGGTAGGAAAAAGACCCAGCGGAAGACCAAGATATAGGTGGATTTATACAGAAAAAAGTGGCTTAGAAGACAAATATAAGATCTGAGTCTTGACAGATAACAGATTGATTTGTAGGAAAATTGTTGATAGGAAGCTAGTGATGTAAGTTTTTCATGTAGTACTATCATAATATCCCGTACACTCCTTGAAGGTACATGTCAGGAATTTGATGAGGTTGAAAAAATGCATTAACAACTGAAATGTGGAAAGACAGCTGGAGTAGATGGTATTTGACCAGAAATGCTCAAGTATAGAAATATAAAATTTTACTGTGGCTGCACTGCATAACTCAGAAGGTAGAATTCTAAATCATTGGAGACATCATAGTTCTTATCTAAAAGGGAGAATAAAATTGAATGTAAGAATAGCAAATTTTCATACTAAGTAAGATTTATGTAAGTACTTAAGAAAGTTTATAGTATCCTGTTCACCTTGATACATATCAGAAATTTGATAAATCTGTATTTGCAACTATTTTTTTACCTTTTTAATCGTAACTGCAGAGCTTTTATAGATAAAGTAGCTGCATAGCAGTAATTTTGATATTCTTGCTTTTCTTCTTCAGAAGCTTCTTCACCATTTGTTTGATACCATTCATGTCTTTTGCGCAATTCTGATCTTTTCTAAAACAAAGAAATACACTCTTGCTAAAGTACTGTTTTATCGTAAAGCACACACAACAAAATTTCTATAATTGAATTGATTCAAATTAAGAGAAACTAATAAATTTGTTCATACTCTTAGGTACATAGCAAACAGTTTCTGCTGAGAAAACTCTTGAGTTAGAAGTAGTTTTTATATTGCCAAGGAAATTATGTACAATTACATTGATCATATGTGTACTCTTTTAAATCAGACTTCAGCTTATTCATAAATTGGAATAAAATGAGGTTTCTGAGATTATGTGTTATTATTATTATTATTATTACGGGCAACTCCAGGGAGTCATTAGACTCATCGAGGGAGGCCCCAAATCATTTTCATCACAACTATTCGACATTCATACAGTATCTATCATACCTCTCCTTAAACTCATTCACTGTCACAGCATCCACCACAGACTCAGGGAGCGCATTCCACTCATTCACTACTCTAAAAGTAAAGAACCCAGCTCTAACACCTTTACTAACCACACTTTTGCCCAGTTTCCATGGATGTCCCCTAGTCCTCCCACAACCAGCCCTGTTCTCAAAAATATCTTCTGAATTAATTTTATAGAAACCCTTCAGTAATTTGAATGTCTCAATCATATCTCCCCTCCTCCGCCTATCAACCAATTTTTGCAACCCACAAATCCTCAACCTGTTCTCATACGGTTCATTCCACAGACCTGCTATCATCTTGGTCACTCGCCTCTGGATCCTCTCCACCTCCTCCCCATCAAGAAGAAACCTAGGTGACCAAATCTGAGCACAGTAGTCGAGATGAGGTCTTATCAAGGCTCGATACAGAGGAACAATAACCTGCTTGTCTCTGCTTGTCAACGTATTCTTCAGCAACCAAGTGATTTGATGAGCTGATTTGGCCACTTTTGCAATGTGTCCCCTAAATTTCAATTCCTTATCCACCAACACTCCTAAATTTCGCTAACCTTACATTTTGCCACATTAAATTGACATCCATTCTCCCTAGCCCAGACCTCCAATCTATCCAAATCATCCTGCAAAATTTTGACGTCATCTGCATTCACTATTGCCCTACCCAACTTCGCATCATCCGCAAACAAATGAACTGTTCCTCTCAGATCCTTTCCTATATCATTTATGAACAAATTAAACAGCAGTGGTCCAAGAACAGATCCTTGTGGTACACCACTAGTCACAGGCCGTCTTGTGGACTCTACTCCTGAGTAAACCACTCTCTGATATCTCTCCGTCAACCACCCTCCTATCCATCTCACCAACCCTATGTCCATTCCCATATGCTGCAATTTACTGATTAGAATTCCATGTGGTATCCTGTCAAAGGCCTTAGCAAAGTCCAGCAGAATCACTGTAAACCCATTACCCTTATCCAGTTCAGCCGTCACTGTGTTATAATACGTGAGCAAGTTACTGAGGCATGACCTACCCTTCACAAAACCATGCTGTCCCCGATACAGTATCCCATTTTCTTCTATCCAATCTTGTATTTTCCTCTTGACTATTTTCTCTAAGACCTTGATAATGATTCCTGTTATGCTGATTGGCCGGTAATTTTCAACAGCAGCCTTGGAACCACCTTTGTGCAGTGGAACTATTTTCCCCTCTTTCCACCCCCTTGGGACTGACCCAGTCCTGAGGCTCAAATTAAACATAATGGTCAAGGGCACTGACAATTCTTTGGCCGCTTCACGTACGACACGAGCTGGTATACCATCCAATCCCACAGATGTATTGACATTGAGGTTCTGTAATAGACTAGTTACCTCTACCTCGTTCATCACAATTCCAGTATAAGCTGTTGGTTCCTCCATTTCCGCAAAGCCACCACCTGGATGACATACTCTTGCAAAGTGCTCGCTCAGTAATTCCACAACATCGACTGATTCAGTTACCTCCCTACCCTCAGCATTTTTTAAGATCATTCTACCATGAGCATTTTTCCTTTTACTTGCAACATATTGAAAAAACTGTTTGGGATTCTCTTTAGCCTGCATGGCCAATTTCCTTTCGTAATCTGCTTTTGCTTTTCTTACCACCCTTGTTACCATCCTGGCCTGAGCTTTATACTGTTCATGCACCTGATGGTCACCCTTCTCCTTAAATTCCCTCCACAATTGTTTCTTTTTTTGCAGCTCAAGCTTAATAAGTGTTATTCATCCATTTAACCCCTACCTGATTTATTATTCGGACTCTTGGTATACAGTCAACCATTGCCTCCTGCAAACAGTTCTTGACCACCTCCCATGCACCATCAACATCCAGCCCTTGCAGTTTTACATGCCATGGCATTGAGCCAAGCACACACCTAAGCTTGTCATACTTACCAGCCCGGTAATTGTAACCCTGTCTTAATTGTAAATTCGACTCCTTTAGCCACCTCCCAAGTCATGACCTTATGGTCACTCTCACCAATTGGTGGCAACAAGGTCATGTTCGTTACAGCCACATTCTCAGTTGCAATTACTAGGTCCAGCACTCTCTGCCCCCTGGTATTTTCCAATACATGTTGCCGTAGATAGTTGTCCCTTAATAACTGCATAAAATCCAATTCCTTCCTCCCATGTGCCCTCTCCTCTTTCCAGTCAATATTACCATAATTGAAATCACCCATAATAATTACCCTCCTTCCATTCATTTCTTCTATTTGCTTATGCATACTATTCCCACCATCCACTCCATCACCCGGTCTATAGCAGCACCCAATTGTATATTTTGTTCTGCTAGATTGTATCTCACACCAAACAGCCTCAAATGTGCTTTTTTCCCCATCCTGCAGTTCAACTTCTATACTCCTTGGCTGAAGCTCATCAGCTATCATCAATAACACTCCTCCCCCCCCTTTTATTCACCCTGTCACTCCTGAACACGCTATACCCATCGCATTCAATCCCACTAGCTTTATCATCTTTTGTCAGCCATGTTTCACTAATACCGACAACCTGTGGCCTGGAAGTGCCAACCATGGCCAAAAACTCTTCCTTCTTGTTCCTAATACTCCTGGCATTAGTGTACATGAATCGCAGAAGCCCATTTGTCCCATCCCTACTTTGATTCCTTATACTAATTATCCCATTCTGATTTGTTGTCGGTCGTACTCGCCCGGGCATAATATACTCATTCATACACTTAACTGCTCCCCCTAAAGTCTGCATATCTACTCCCCCCCCCTCTTAATAAATCTAGTTTCCCTGAGTCTGTACATCCACTTCCACATCATTCATCAACACTCTTTCAAGTCTCCGTACACCAACTCCATTCAAATGTAACCCATCCATCTTATATAAGTCCTTTCGCCCATCGAACTCATTCCACACATCCACAAATTCCACACCACTCTCCATGCATAACCCACGCATAAAGTCATTGGCAATTATGGCCCTCCTTCTAAACACTTCGCTGTCATACCGCGGTAAGATACTCACCATCCTAACTCTCTCACTCTTCTCTTTTGCTACCTCAAACAACTCCCTCACATCCTCTATCATTTCCATTTTGTCCTCTTTCAAATCATTCGTTCCTGCCACTATTATCATCTCTTTCACCCTCTGTTTTTGCAGTCGAATAGATTCGCTGACGTCCTTTATGTTCGCACCCGGCTGGTACGACTTCGTTAAACTCTCAATTATTACGCCTCTTAATAGCGAATCCCCATACAGCACTCGCTCCTTCATTTTATTGACGTTATAGAAATTTTGTTATTTTAAATAAATAAAAACTGCATTATTACATATATATATACATTGTATTTTCAATTAATGTAGTTTTTATGTATGCCACAACAAAATATTGCAGGAGGTCAAGACATTTAGGGAGATAGGCTCAGGTTTGTCATTCATGCAGAAAATATCCAATCCTACTGTAATATGGCCTTGATAGCATTCCCTACATACCACACCTCAGACTTCCTCTAGGCATTTTCTAGCAGAGCGGTAGCAACAGCAGGATGGTGTACTACTGATTCCTGATATACTGCCTACCATTTATTAGTTGTTACACAGGTTAGTACTTGTGTACTATATAGTCGCCAGTGTGTGGAACCTCTTGAAGGCCTTGTGGTATGTTTTTGCACACCTGTGAAGATATTGCATATAGAAATGTAAAGGGAGGAAGGAAAGTAAAGCTGTATCTGTTGCTTACCAGAGAAAGTTGGTAATTGCTTCAGGAATCCAATAAGAAAGGTTGGTGTTTCACTGGACTGTGAGGGTCTTCTACCTTCTATTAAGAAGCTATCCCTTTGCAGCTGCAGCAAGAATACTCAGTGATTTTGCTTGTGCTTTCTCCCCCATTTTTGTGGAAACAAGACAAAAGGCAAAATTGACCAGAGGGCCATATATTGCACTTATTTGTTAGTTAGCAGCTCAGTCTATCAGCATAATCCAAAAATCAACTGTTTTTCCAAAGTATGTTATTTAGTTTCGCCAATCATCTGAACAAATGATCCCCTATCCAAACAGATATGCCAAACATCTATCCGAACCCTCATTAAACATAGGAGCAGAGAATTGGGTGCCACGGAAATCACTATATCCAGCCTTTTATTTTATCATTACAGATGGCAGGCATTGTTAAGACTACATTATAGCTCACTCCATCTCTTCTAAAGAATCCATTCCCATCTGTACATATTTGGTCAAAATACTTGCTCGAAAGCGATTTGCAAACTGTCATCCATCCATTATGCCTGAATCATTGAAGCAACTAAGAGGCCTGTGTATTCTTGCTGCTCATCAATTCTGGCAAAATGAGAATTAAAGGAGACAGAAAGTATTAATTAAATGTAACAAATTTGACATTTCATGTCACCTACAGTAATGTAGTTTAGTTGTTATCAAATCTGAATTGACAATCTTTTCTTGGAGACTTTTGAAATACTAATTCACTATACATATTTGAATTGCTCAAACTATGTCAGTATGAAACTGTCATTTTTTATTATGTATATTTTTTTAAATTGTAATTGCTAAATTCTATTACAACAATTTGGGTGCTCCATGTAATTATTGTCAGTAAAATTACAATCTCATGACCGATATTTATAAATGTTCAGTCCTTTTGAATGTTAAGTGTGTTTTTCTAGATGTGCAGCTGTGGATCATGATTTTTAGTGTGAATGGGTGACATATGTCTGAGTACAATATAAGCATGTAAACACAAGAAAGATATTTAATTAGCCAAATATTTTGGTCTGAAAATTGCAGACCATCTTCAGTGGCACTACAAGAACAGTTTTAAAAAATACAAGGTGGAATACTAACAATAGATCATTTAAAAATAAAAGTAGAACTAATTGTTCTACTTCTAATTTTCTACAGAAAGAACTTTCTACTATCCAAGAGCACATGAAACTCAATGGCTTTTCCAAAAAGAGTACACAACACCTTCTTGATTCGTATAATCCACCACTAAACAACAAAGATTCAATACGTCGAGTTCCAATTCCATACATCTCCGGGATTTCAGAACCTATTTCAAGAATTCTGAAGAAATATGAGCTAACAACTACTAATTCACCTATTAACAAATTATCTTCCCATTTTCCTTCTCCTAAAGACAAACGCTCAACTATGTCTCTTCCTGGAGTTTATCAAATTGCCTGCAACTATGATCTCTCCTATTTTGGACAAACTGGATGCTCTCTAGAAAAAAGAATCCAAGAACATCAATCCTCCATTCATCACAACAAACCTGAAAAATCTGGATTGGCTCAGCATGGGATAGAAACTAACCACAACATCCTTTGGTCAAAAACTCGCCTCTTACATAGATCCCGCTATAAATTTGAACGTTTATTCAAAGAAAACGTAGAGGCCTTACTCCATCGTCCTAACCTTAATCGGAATGACTATGTCTGTATCAAAAATCTGGGAAAGTCTAATCAGGATAACTCATTAATTCATATTAATTTTATGAATTAATGAGTTATTTAAATTAATTTCAATAATGATATTTAAAATTATTGAAATTATTAATATCTTTATTTCAATCATGTCTCTGCTTAAAAATATTCCCTTTAATACTTAGTGATATAACACCACATGGCTTGTTCTATTTTTAAATGATCTATTGTTAGTATTCCATCTTGTATTTTTTAAAACTGTTCTTGTAGTGCCACTGAAGATGGTCTGCGATTTTCAGACCAAAATATTTGGCTAATTAAATATCTTTCTTGTGTTTACGTGCTTATATTATACAATCTTTATGTCACAAGTATCCTTAAAATATCAAATGTCTGAGTACATCCATCTTTATTTTCTTAGTTTTCAAAATTTTGTTTTCTGATTGTTGTAAAGGCATTCCTTTATGACAATCAGAAAAATTAAATCAATATAAACCAATCTTCCAACTTAATTAAGTTGATAGAATATCTACTCTCCAAGCAAGGATAGGATGTGGGTTCAAATATCACTGTAGATATAGATGGTTGTGAGTGATATGGTAATACAGTCCCCTCTCATATATTATAACAAATTTATTTGTAACAAACTGCAGAGTGCTGACTTAAGTTCCATAGGTATAATGCTATGTTAAAAGAAATACACTATAGCAAACCATCTAGTATAACAAACTATTCTTATGATCTCTACAAATTGTAGGCCAGTTCATCCAGACACAATATTCTAATTAATAAATTACACAATAACCACAGTAATTAACTTTATGAAATGAAAGCACAGATATTTTGCACTGAAAATAACTATATCATTAGTGTGTAGAAACAAGCAACTTAAAGGAACTGGATTACAAAGTACATACAGCAATCAGTGGTTTACCAATTAAAAATTGTTGCCACGTGATAGAAATTAGTACTAATAAATATTATTAAACAACTTTTTGATGGTTACATGAGATAAGAATCTCCCAAACTCAAAATATCTTTGCAATATCAGGAGGGTAATCATCATATAGACGATTGTTATACAATCAGGATATTTCAGCTGGAAAAACAAGATCTATAGATAAGCTGAAGGTACTGCCATGGGTAGCCCTCTGTCTCAACCTTTGGCAAACTATTTTTTTGAACCATCTAGAAGATATCTTGTTCTCATCCATTTGTCCCCAACCCTCTCATTGGTTTCGTTATGTTGATGATGTCTTTGCTATTTGGCCTCATCCTAAAAACGAACTTGCCACTTTCCTACAACAGATCAATAGCCTTCACCCACACATTCAGAAAAAGAAAAAAATGGAAAAAGCTAGTAGTTTACCATTCTTGGACATCTGCTTAAAACGCAGAGCCTCCGGTAATTTATCAACCAGTGTTTATCGAAAACCTATCTTCACTGGCAGATACATCCATCAAAGGTCAGCTCATCACACCTCTCAAAAAATTGGTGTTATCGAGTCCTTAATTAATAGAGCACATGAGGTGTGCTCCTCTCCCTCAAGCTTACAAGAACTTCCATCAAAAAGTTAATGGCTACAACTCTAATCAAATCCAGCAGATAATGGACTGCTATTTTCCAACACCTCAGGATTCTTCAACAGACCACTGGGTTCCAATCCCTTATGTTTTTGGCATCTCAGAACTGATTGGTAGAATTTTGAAGAAGTATCATCTCGTTCCCACATATTTCCCGATCAACAAAATTTCTCATCTGTTGCTATCTACAAAAGACAAACTGGCACCTCTATCATTAGCAGCATTTATCAGATACTGTGAATGTAATCTAATGTACTTTGAACAAACAGGCCATTCTGTTGAAAAAAAGAATTAAAGAACATCAATATTATATCGAATATATAAAACCTCAAAAGTCTGGTCTGGCACAATATAGTATTGACACTAAACACAGTATCCAGTAGATAAAGCTTGTCTTCTCCATAGATGCAGGTTTAAATATGAATGCCTTTTCAAAGAAAGTTGTGAGGCCCTTTTACATCATCCAAATCTGAATCGAAACAATTATCTCTCTCTCTCTCCCAAAAGTTTGGGAGATTCTTATCTTATGTAACCATCAAAAAAGTTGTTTAATAATATTATTTATTAATACTAATTTCTAGCATGCGGCAACAGTTTTTAATTGGTAAACCGCTGACAGGCAGATACCTACTTTCACCAGCCTAGCACTGTGTTCTAACTCAAACCAACTTCTCAAATCCACCATCCTTGAAACACACAGATTAATTGTTAACACAATTGCTTTGAACTTCCATTTATGCAGTAACATAATTTTCCACTCCTTAGGAACTCTCACTGAATAGCAAAATTGAAGGGCATTGGTGATTCCTTTACACATTCCTGAAATGCACATGGTGATATTTCATCTAGTCCCACAGCCTTATTAATGTCAAGCTTGAGTAATATCTCCAAAAATTTGCATTCATTAATATCCACTCTCCTATCTTCCATTGGTATTGTATATATAATGCTATTCCACTTCCCCACCACGAGAGGCAGTGAAATATTCATTAAACAATTCCATCTTGTCATCCATCATCTTCTGTTGTATTCCATGCTGTACCCCTTTCCCAGCATGAAGCATCATCTACTGTCATCCGAGCACCATCTCCAGCAACCAGGATCCTTCTCCCACATTCACTTCCTTTTATTAGTTGCATAGCAACAACAAAAAAAAACCTCTCTATGAATGTTCTACCAGCTCTTCATATCTCTTTCCTCCCTCCCTTAATATGCCTGTCACTTTTTTTTTGTCTTTACTTTATATTGATGCAGCTGCTGACTATTCTTTTACTTATACTATTTTAACATCTTCCTCTGCAGTTCTACCTAAGCTCTATTTATCCACCTCACTTTGATCCTCCTAACTCATTAAGTACATTTTGACAAAGCTGCTTTAAATCATTTTGAATTAATTCCCAGACATTGTTGATCTTCCCCTTGTTTCTCATGCCCTGATGTATATCCCCAAGGATATCAATCTCCTTCTTTGTTATATATCAAAATAAATCAAAATATTTGTAGTTAATCTACCTTACATAAATAATTTTTCAACTGGGCCTACATGTCACTCATGCAGAATAATGAATATTCTTGTTCTTTCTATCACATGCTTTATTAAGTGATGGTTCCTAAACAACCTGAGAGACTCGTTTTCCCTAATTCCATATGCTTATTGTATACAATACTACCATAGTTTAAATCTGCCAAAATGATCATCATCCTCTTACCTGCTAGCTATCTTGTCCACCAAATACCTGTACCTGTTCACCTCTACTTCACACGACATGGCTTTAAAATCATTGCCAGCACTGTCTTCTTGATAGAACACAGTTCACGAAGAACAATCCTCTCTCTCTCTGTTTTCCTACCTGAAAATGCTAAACTTATATTTTTTTTATTATTTATTATTATTATTATTATTGCATCCTCCATGGAAAGGACAGACTCATCATGGGTGGTTTATTCAACCGACAACATATTTATCATATATCATACAGAATCTTAAAATCCTTAACACTTCTTGCATTAGATAACATATTCTGGTAATGCATTCCATTCACTGACAAATCTCCATGTAGAAAATCTACTCCTCACACACTTTTACATAACCTCCAGGAATGACTTCAGGTTTCTCACCTTCTACTCTTTTTATAATCCTCTCTGGATTAATCTGATAAAATCCTCTCACTAACTTAAATGCCTCTATCATATCACCTCTATTTCTCCTATCCACTAAACTCTGCAATCCACATTTCGTCAACCTCTCTCCATAGCCAGCATTCCAAAATCCTGATATTGTCTTAGTCCAGGGGTCTTCAACCTTTCAGACAGTGCGGGCCGCATTAAAAATTTCAATGAAGCCTGCAGGCCACTAAGCTATAGTGCGGTATTTAGAATTGTAAGATGCTTTCCAGATTCACAAGAACGCTGTGCATTTGATACTTAACATAGAATCCTATAAAAATAAACAAACTCAGCTTTAAGAGCATACGTAGGTGTCGGGTTCATGATAAGTAAATACAATCAATACTTGAAAAAAGATAATTTTATGAAGAAAACATTCATTTTTTACAATGTCAATGGGCAACTTGGCAATGTTTTTCCTTGACCAGCTTGTTGATGTTGGCATCAATGTTGGAAGTCGCTATGTGCAGAGTATTTTCAAGATGTTGGTCCGTAATCTGAGTTCTTGTCTTGGACTTCACATGCTTCATTCTGGAGAATTGCTCACATAAATATGTATTTCCTAACAAAGTGGACATCTTCAAAGCATGCTGGTGAAGATTAAGGAACGTGTCCTCAGGAATAGTCTTTGTAAAATGTAAGCAAGTGCACATTGAATAATTTTTCTCTCAAAGAAGAGTTGTTTTGGAGTTCAAGCAGCTCCATTTGTACTGAGCCTGGCATTTTGGCAGCATTGACACTGAATGGCATTGAAAATAAATCTAAAGAAGATTGTTGGTTACGAAAATCACTAAATCTCTCTTCGAACTCACTTTGCAACAACGCTAATTTTGTAGCGTATTCATCAAGAGATGAACAGTTGGACTCAGTGAGAAGCTGAAAATGAGTTAAGTCTTTTTTTTTTTTTTTTTGCGAGTTGTGTCTCCAAAAGTTTGAGCTTGGCCATAAAAGCTTTGATGCGATCAAACAGAGGGTGCACCAGTTGATCTTTGGATTGTAGCTGCGTATTTAGGTCATTCATATGCAACGAGATATCGGTCACAAAGGTAAAGTCTGTCATCCACTTCAGATCATTAAATTCTGCAATCAGATTCCCCTTGGTTTGCATGAACTGCTGTATTTCACTCCTTAAGTCAGACTCTTTTAAGAACCTTCCCTCTGTTCAACCAATGCACATCACTATAATAGACCATGTCGCTATGATCCACTTTGCACTCTTGGGTCAAAAACTCTTGAAATTGACAATGATTCAGTCCTCTTGCCTAATAATGTTGATGAAAGTCACAACAACTTTCATGATATTCTCAAATCCAATAGTTTTCACACACAAATTCTCCTGGTGGATTAAACAGTGGTAATGGATGAAATCTTTTCCTTCTAATTTCGGTTCTTTCCGTAGCAGCGCAACAAACCCTTCATTCTTTCCCACCATAGCAGGGGCGCCATCAGTTACCACACCCTTGAGGTTGGTTAAATTGAGGTCGAAACACTGGAGCATTTTCTTGGCAGCTTCAAGAATATCAGTGCCTTTCATCGTTCCCTTCATAAGTACAAGTACTAGCAGTTCTTCTGTCACATTGAATTGTTGATCGATGCCACGGACAAAGATAGCCAGTTGTGCTGTATCCTTCACATCTGTGCTCTCATCTAAAGTAAGTGAATATGACGTAAATTTGGACAACCATTTTTTTAAAGTTCCTTCAATGTCATTGGCAAATTCTATGTCGTGCTACAGTTACCCCAGACAAACTCTGTTTTTTAAACACTGCCTTATTATTTGGGCACAGAATAACCCCAGCAGCGATGAGACACTCTTTCACAAACTCGCCGTCCAAGAAGGCTTTTGATTTTTTAGCAGTTTTTTCAGCTATTACATAACTTACTTTGATGCATGCTTCGCTCTCTTCCCTCTACTGGCATTTTAAATCAATTTGGAGATGGTTCACTTTGTCCACACAAAGCTGCCCTCGAAGATGATCGAAATTGGACGCATGCTTTGTCTCATAGTGTCGTTTTATATTGTATTCTTTTGATACTGACACTGACTCGAGAAATTAAACACACCAGCTTATCGTCGATCAGCACAAAAAAGTGCAAATTGGTCAACTTTTCATTAAAAACCTGACAGGAATCACTTGATTCCCTCATAAACGCCATAGTGATGGAAGGTGAACCCAAAAAATGATCCAAAATGGCTGTGTAACAGTTATCATCCACTGAATATGTCTCACACTAATGAAAATAGTCTTGGAATATAAAACCACAATAGGCTATTGCTGACATGATGAACCTGCATGCGCTTATACCCGAATATCACACTGTTCATGACTGACTGACTGTGGATGAGATTCTCTTGTGTTTATATGAAAATAACGAAGTATTGAGAACCTTCGAGATGTAGCTGGAAAGCGCTAGACAATGCACTCGAACAAACTACTGCTTCAGACATAACCTGTGATGTTAGTATTAGTACTTAAGTACCTCTTGGCACTGATAGATGGCTGAAGAAGCATGTCTATTTAATATTTATTTTTATAGGATTTTATGTAAAGTATGAAATGCACAGCATTCCTTGTGAATCTGGTAGGCATCTTACAATTCTAAATTCTAAATTCTAAATCTTAGTGGCTATACTGCGTATAGCCACTAAGCTATACGCAGTATAGCTTAGTGGCCTGCGGGCTTCATTGAAATTATTTTTTATTTAATCACATTTTAATGTTAATAGTTATTTTTTCAAAATGGCCAGCAGGCCATGCATTGAGGACCCCTGTCTTAGTCACTCATCTTTGGACCCTCTCCAATGTCTCCACAACACATTGAAAACCAGGTGACCAGATCTGAGCACAATAGTCAAAGTGTGGTCTGACCAGTGCCTTATACAGTGGCACAACCAGTTCCTTATACTTGCTTGTTAGAGTACTTCTTATCATAGTAGCACTACGATGTGCGACACTAGCAATATGCCCTCTAAACTTCAGCCCACTGTTGTAAAATCGTATATTTTTCTTTTTCTGTGTATGTTGTTATTACTTCTTATACTGCCATTACACATTCTTTATTGTTCTTATATATCATGACTTAAGTACTTAAGTCATGAAATATAAGGTATTAACAACGCCAGACAATTTTATCAAAGAAATGTTTTATTAACATATATTTTGCTGATTTTCAACTCGGCATCATCAGAGCACAACACACTTGTACACGCGACAGTGAGTGAGTGAAACAATATAATTGCAAAAGACAAAAGATCTAAAGTCCTATTTTTGGCACCCTCTAACAGAAAAAAAAAAGCTATGCAGGAGTTTTCCTTAGGATAACAGTCTCCTAAGGAAAACTCCTGCATAGCTTTTTTTTTTTCGTTAGAGGGCAACGAAAATAGGACTTTAGATCTTTTTTTTTTCAATACCTAAGCTTATCTGTTAGTTTGTTATATTATCATTCCATTGACTATGCCAATTTAAAGAAAATTATTTTGTTTACGTTTTTTGTGAACTATGTTTAGTTCACTAAGCTTCCCTATCTTAAATTTTGTCTCCCCCCCTTCCTTCCTGCCCTTTGTTCCTACTGCATGTATAGCAGACTCTAATTCTAGCTATCGGCGGCTATACAATTGTGGTATATATTCTATTTCCCACACTCTTTGGCCTGACAAAGTTATTTGATTTAGGACTGCAACAGTCAGACAGAGTAATAGAGAGTGAGAAATTAAAGAAATGGAATAAAGGCAAAATCTAATCAAAATTTTCTTAACTATACAGCAAGTCATGGCAATATCCAATTAACACAGACAGGTCCATAATTTTTTTAAGATAGTGCATTGGCAATGATCAGATCAAGTTGTTGTTCAAACAAAACATTTTATTCTAACTAAAAAATTGTGATTACAAACTAGACAATTAGTGGGGAATAACTGTTTCTCCCAGCATAGCTAACTCCAGGAAGTACATTGCACAATTAAAACATATACATTCAGTTCACACAACCTAACACTGCTTAGTATTACACAATACATACTAGACAAATAGTGGGGAATAACTGTTTCTCCCAGCATAGCTAACTTCAGAAATTTATCTTATACAAATATAACATACATTTGCACCACTCTGACGCTCTATTCAGTATTTTATAAAATTTAGCACAGACACTTGCTTAACATATTTATATATACAATTTTTGAGTCCTTTACCAACAAAATTTCCATCGGGATATCTCAAATCTTTACCTTGATCTGGATACTTCTTTCTTTAACTTAGACGTTTCTGTACTCTGTATACCATTACGGTTGTTCTGGTCTGAACAGCAAACAATATCCTTCCTTCTTTCTTCTACAACTGCGGCTGCCTGTTGATTACATTAGTAGGCATATGGAGAAACTTTGATTTTGCCTTCGATGTTTATCCATGGGATACATTGGTGGGCTTGCCTTGGAAACTACCTGGAAAACTTCAGGGAGACTTTCTGTCAACTAAACTCCGATGATAAATCATCAGGGTCACTAGGTATGAACTACCAAATTTCCAGCCACGAGCTCCTAGTCATCGCCTCTTCTCTTCTCTCCCAGCACAAAAAAAAACCTGGCAGCCCCATTTTCTACTCCTTAAATATCCACCTCATTCATTGTTCCCACTCTGACGTGTCCACGATTACCCTCCAGCACGATGATGTCATTCAGGTTCTCTCTTGCAAAAAGTCTGTTTTAGTTGCCTGATCTATTCGCAAGTTGTTGCGAACTTTTCTTTTATATTTTTTGCTGACTCACTATATTAATAAGGCATAATCCCTCTCCTCTATTTTTAAACACTATAGTTACATAGGTAATATATAATACATTTCCCAAAGTAGTTAATTTACATTTAACGAACATTTATACATCTTATTTTCTACATTATTATTATTTTATTTATTTATTTTTTGATTTGACACCCTTGTAAAATCGAGCTAGACAAATTAACTTATTGTGCAAGATTTTACACTGTCAACCATCACTCCCAAATCTCTAATCTCATCCACTTCCTGCAGTACGACACCATCGATATAGTACACAGCCTTATATTTCTGCACTCCAAACTGCAACACTTGTGCTTATTGATATTAAAACTACAACCCCACTCTTTTGTCCGAGTAAAAAGTCTATTCAAATCTTCCTGAAGGGATTCAGCATTAGCAGTGCTACTTATAATTCTTCCAGGCTTTGCATCATCAGCAAATAACTGAAAATCCCCAGTCAGTTCACATGATATATCGTTTACAAACAAGTTAAACTGCAGGGGCCCAAGTACAGAATCCTGTGGCATGCCACTTATCATTATCCTTTTTTGAAACACTGCTCCATCATACACAACCTGCTGGTATCGTTCAGAGAGCTAATCTCCTATCCATCTAACCAATATACTATATATTCCTATCCTCTGCAGCTTCTACATTAACTTATCATGTGGTAATCTATCAAACGCTTTTGCAAAGTCTAAGAATATCACTGTATATGATTCTCCTTTATCTAACACTTGTCACTTATCATAAAATAAATAAATATCATATCATAAAATAAATATCATAAGCAAATTACTAAAACAGGACCTACCCATTACAAATCCATGCTGGCCATCAATAAAGAATGCTATGTCCATCAACCCAATTTTGTATTCTATTCCTTACCATTGAAGAGAATCTCTCCAACACCTTGACCACAACCGCAATTATACAATTATACTGGCCTGTAGTTGGAGACTTCTGTCTTAGAGCCATGCTTGTGGAGTGGTACTATTTTACTTTCTTTGCACTCCTTAGGAAACCTACCCACTGCAACTTTCATTAAATAACCAGGTCAAGGGCATAACCAACTGTGGTGCACATTCCTTAAGAATACGTGGTGATATGTCATCCATTCCCACAGACTTATTCACATCTAACCCAACCAACATCTAATACACCTCTGTTTCTTTCACTTCCAATTCTCCTAATACTCGCCTATCTTCTATATATTGCACTGGATCATTTATACCAGTATGATATACATTGATAAACTGCTCATTCAATAATTCCACTATATCCTTTGCAGCTGTTAGTCTGCTGCCATGACTATCCACCAATGTTAATCTGCCATAATTATTCTTCCTCTTGCTTGTCATGTAGCAGAAAAATTCCCTTGAGTTAACCTTGGCCTCACAAACCAATCTCCTCTCATATTGCACTTTTTCTTTCTTTACCATACTCATTACTTTTCTAGCCTGTACTTTATACTCTTTGTGAATCTGATCGCCACCAACTGTCTTGTACCTTCTCCATAACATTTGCTTTTCCGGGACAGCTCGCTTGATTTCACTGTTCATCCATTTCGTCCCTACTCTGTTTATTATTATTATTATTATTATTTTGTGATGCCTCCAGGGAGTTGAAAGACTCATCGAGGAAGGGTGTGGCAACAGCATCGAACTATTTATCCCCTTTCAACTACCAACTGCGCTCAAACTTGCTTAACTTTTTGCGTGAGCCATTAGTAGCAGAGGCTCTACCAATCGACCAACTTTTGCTGGCAATTTACTCCTTTAATCCTTGGTATGCAGTCATACATTGCTTTTGTCATATACTGCCTTGTGAGTTTCCATGCATTGTCAACATCTTTTCTGCTCAGCTCATCTACCTAACATACTGATGCTAACTGACTACAGCACTTCCTATAATCACCTGCTTTATACTTCCAAGTATTCATTTTTGGCAGTGACCTTTTATTGTTTCATCACTTCCCAAACAAGTACCTCATGATCACTCTCACCAACCTGCAGCAGTGTCAACACTTCATTAACAACTACATCTTGTGAAGTTATCACCAAATCCAAAACATTAAAACGTCTAGTTGCTTCAATCATGTGCTGCTTAAGATACTTATCCCTCAGAAATTCCACAAACTTGCTCTCCTTGTTCCCATACACTCCTGCCATATCTCCTCCTTCCAGTCTATATTCCTGTAATTAAAGTTCCATCAGGATCAACCTTTTTACATTCCCAACTAATTATTATTATTATTATTATTAAACGACCTCATGGAGTCAAAGACTCATCTAGGAGGTCCTTTTATCTCACACACATCTCATCATACCAGGTCTTAAACACATTCAAACTCCCTGCAGACACCACACTCTCAGGCAAGGCATTCCAATCATTCACAACTCTGCACGAAAAAAAACCTGCCTCTCACTCCCCTACTCACACCCTCTTTATACAGTTTCCAGGGATGACCTCTGGTTCTCCCCTGATCTCCCACTATTCGCTGTAGAACTTCTCCACCATTGATCCTATAGCAACCCCTTACCAACTTGTAGGTCTCTATCATATCTCCCCTCTTCCTTCTCTCCACTAGTCTCTGCAAATTACATCTTTTCAATCTTTCCTCATACTCGACATTCCAGAGGTCAGAAACTACCTTAGTCAGTCGCCTTTGGACCCTTTCCAACATCTCTTCATCCTTCTGAAAACCAGGTGACCAAATCTGGGCACAATAGTCCATGTGTGGCCTAATCAAAGCCTTATACAATGGAACAAGAATCTCCCTACTTCTACATGTCAGTGTCCTCCTCATCATTCCCAGAAGTCTTTGTGTTGTCTTCACAATTTTGGCGATGTGACCCCTAAATTTTAGATCCTTATCCACTATCACTCCCAGATCTCTTATTTCCTCTACTTCCAACAATATATTTTCACCAAGCATAAATTCTGCATCCCATCTTTGTTTTCCAAATTTTAAAACCTTACATTTTGCAACATTGAACTCACATCCCCATTTGCTTGCCCAATCACTCAATTTATTCAAGTCTTCTTGCAAGGCCACAACATCTTCACTACTCTTTATGGTTCGTCCCAACTTTGCATCATCTGCAAACAACTGAATATCTCCATCCAAATCTTCGCCAATATCATTAATATACAAGTTAAATAGTAATGGCCCTAAAACAGATCCCTGAGGCACTCCACTAGTGACTTTCCTTTTCCTGGATATTGCACCCCCATACACAACTTGTTGATACCTATCAGATAGCCAGTCTCCAATCCAATGCACTAATCTAATATCCAACCCCATCTGCTCTAGTTTGACTGTCAACTTATCATGAGGCACTCTATCAAAAGCTTTTGCGAAATCCAAGTATATTACTGTGTATCCTTCTCCTCTGTCCAAGGAAGCAGTCACTTTATTGTAATAAGTAAGTAGATTACTAAAACACGACCTCCCTTTAGCAAATCCATGCTGTCCATCAAAGATTATACCATTGTTGTCAACCCAACTCTGGATCCTAGTTCTCACAAGCTTCTCCAACAACTTAACCACAACACCTGACACACAGATAGGCCTATAGTTTGATGCTTGAGTTCGATCACCTCCTTTATGAAGTGGCACAATCTTGCCCTCCTTCCACTCTTTAGGGACTTGACCAAGTGCAAGACTCGTATTAAAAAAATATGTCAAGGCAGGTGTCAACTCTCTGGCACATTCCTTCAGAATACGCGGTGATATATTATCAAGTCCCACAGCCTTATTTACATCTAGTTTACTCAACTCCCCAAACACCTCTTGCTCACTTACAGTCAGTCTCTCCTCCCCATCATCAACTGCTCTTAATCTCTCCATGAAGTCACATTCACAAGATTGAAAGATCTTTATGAACTGCTCATTAAGTATCTCCACCACACATTCTGCAACAGCTGTCTTTATACCATTTCCTCCAATCAATGTCATCCTTCCATAATCATTCTTTCTTTTGCTGGCTACATATCGAAAGAACTCCCTAGGATTCTTTTTAGCTTCATTAGCTAACTGCTGTTCATACCTCTCTTTAGCTACTCTCACCAACCAAGTCACTCTCCTTGCCTGGTCTTTGTAGAACTCATGAAATTGGTTACTTCCACTTCTCTTATGCTGCCTCCACAATGCCCTTTTTCTCTGTATTGCATGCTTAATCTCTTTATTCATCCATCTCACACCTAACTTATTTAACCTTCTCACCCGTGGTATACATTTAGACATTGCATCCACTAAATATTTTTTGAAAATCCCCCAAGCTGCATTGATCTCTTTTCCAGCTAACTCCTCATTCCATGCTACACCTGCAAGCTGTCTCCTGAGCTCTTCATAATCACCCCCCTTGTAGTTCCACATATACCCTTTTTTCACAGGGGTCCTTGCACTGCTGGCAACCACCCAAGTAATCACCTCATGGTCACTTTCGCCAATTGGTGGATGATTTGATACCTCATTGATAATTACATCCTCCGATGAGATGACCAAATCCAAGACCCTTAATCCTCTTGTGCCCTCTGTTACATACTGTCTGAGGTAGTTATCCCTCAAAAACTCAAGAAACTCATTTTCTTTACTTCCAGTTGCTATCTCTTCATTCCAATCTATATTGCCATAATTAAAATCACCCATAATGATCATCCTTTTCTTATTTGCTTGGCTTATTTGACTATACATTTCACTATCACCACCATCCACATTACCAGGTCTATAACAACATCCCACCAAGTATTTGAATCTATTCACCTCTATCTCACACCATACTGCCTCAAAACCACTGGCCCCATTTCCCCCTTGCATCTCTACCTTGTATGGACATAACTCTTTCTCTATCATCAATAGCACTCCCCCTCCCTTTTTACCCCTTCTATCCTCACGAAACACATCATACCTTTCCATCTCTATTCCTGTCAGGATGTCATCCTCATCTAACCATGTCTCACTTATTCCGACAATCTCTGGGTGCACAGACGCAATTAGTGCAACCATTTCATCCGCCTTGTTTCTTATACTTCTAGCATTGGTATACAAACACAACAACTCATTTCTGGATCTACAGCTAGTTCCACTGATACCACTCACTCGATGTGATCTCTCCATGCTGGACTGGGGCCATTTCCCTTTCTGCTTCTTCATTTTAGAACCCTTTGCAATTCCATCTGTTTCCTTTTGATCCCTGATCATCCCATTACTTTCCTGCCTACACATTCTCTTACCTCCTCTTGGAGCATCCACCTTTCTCACGCTGTGTATCCCTGTCCACCCTGAGCCTCCCCGTTTCCCTGTTCCTCTTGCACACCCATTCTCTCATTATCTATACTCATACCACTCACTTCCACATTCATTTCCACTCCTTCAATCTCTCCTGTCTTACTCTCCTGCTCTTCCACATCACTCCCCTCTCGATCTGATTCATTCTCTCTATTCACTTCTCTACCTTCCAGCAGCAGTCTCTCCAAGCGACTCACACCATAACCACTCAAATGCAGTCCATCGCTCCCATACAGCTCACTTCGTCCCTCAAACTCATTCCACACATTAACAAACTGTACTCCCATCTCCTCACACATTTCAGCCAGAATATCATTCATAATCCTTGCTCTCCGCCTCATTTCACCACAATCATACCTAGGCAACACACTGACCACCCTTCCTGTCACACTATTCTCCTTTATCTTTCCAAGCAGTCTCCTGACATTCATTCTGACATGCTCCTTGTTCTCTCTCAAATCATTCGTACCAATTAATACAATTAACTCTTTTGCTCGTTCCCGCCTCATATTCAATGCCTCAATCACTCTACTCATTTTACCGCCTGGAAAACATACCTTGTGCATTTTATCCTCTAGCACACCTTTAATAATGGAGTCACCATACAATGCCACTCGCTCATCTTTTGTTAACTCTTTCATGCCATCATGATTTATTTTAATAGTTTTGACCTGCATTCTCTTAATTTCATTCCGCATCCATTTCATTTCTTGCTTCATCCAATCCAATTCACCTTCTGAACCTCGCGACACATTCACTCTATATCGTTGCAGTGGCTAGACGGGATTCTGACTTAGAGGCGTTCAGTCATAATCCCACGGATGGTAGCTTCGCACCACTGGTCACTCGACCAAGCACATGTACCAAATCAGTATTCTCTGCATTCCCTGGCTTATAACAGCATCCTATCAGATATGCTAACCTGTTTATTTCAACTTTGCACCACATAGATTCAAAATCTGTGCATGCACTATCAACTTCCACACTTTGCATACACAATTCTTCTGCAATCATTAAACAACACCCCCCCCTCCTCTTTTCACATCTCTATCCTTCCAAAAAATTATATATCCTTCTAATTCAATTCCCGACATCACATCTTCCTCAGATAAACCAAGTTCCACTTATTCCAATTACTTTTGGGCATAATCAGTGCAACAAACTTAGCTTTCTTGTTTCGAATACTTCTTACATTTGTGTATAATTTACTCATTTGAGACCATTCTACCAGCAGCAACATTCTCTATTCTAGCTGCTATACTACACCTCTCTCTCTCTCTCTCTCTATCTCTCTCTCTCTTCTGTTTGACCACTCCCATTTCCCTGATCCCAACTGTGATTTCCATTCATACCTGTCTCATCCTCACCTTTATGCATTCCATCACCTTGTGCTGCTGCAACCACATCTTCAACCTCATAAATCTTAGCCAATGAGATCAAGGGTAATCCCAAAGAGTATTTCCACTATGTGACAAGTAAAAGGAAGAATGACTTCAGAAGGATAACTTTAGTGGATGCTGATGGTTCTGAGGTGACAAATTCAGATATAATAGTCGAGTTACTGAGTGAATCACTTTTCAAAAGTCTGTCACCCAATTGAGGATATCTCTGTACCTGTATAAATAATAAGTAATGTGAGAATTGAAGTTAAGAAATCAGAGGTATTTAATATATTGCAAAATTTAAATGCAAACACTGCTGTAGGTTTAGATGGAATATCAGCTCGGATGTTGCGTGAATGTGCACAGGAATTGTCAACGCCTCTTACTTGGTTATTTACTTAAGTTTGAACTCCGGTATGGTCCCTAGGGAATGGAAGGAAGGCAAAGTAGTTCCTTTGCATAAAGGTGGCTCTAAAACTGCGGTAGTAAATTACAGACAAATCACCATCTCAGGAGTGGTGATAAAAGTATTGGAAAAGTTGGTTAAAGACAAAATTCAAGAACGGGTGGATCAGGATATGATACTCTATAGGGGTCAACATGGTTTTGTTAAAGGCAGATCCTGCCTTAGCAATCTATTAATTTTTTATAATAGAATGACGTCTGAGTTGGACAAAGGAAATAACTACACAGTGGTACTTCTGGATTTTGCTAATGCTTTTGACAGGATACCCCATGGAACACTGTTACGCAAATTGGAGCAGATGGGAATGGATACTAAACTGGTGATATGGATAGGAGAATGGCTCTGCTCCTCCATACCAGAAGGTGATGTATGGAGGAGCAGAGTCCAAGATGAGGCAGGTGACCAACAGTAAGCCTGAGGGCTCTGTGCTTGGGCCATTGTTGTTTAATTTGTACATAAATGATATAGGAAATGGCTTGAGGGGAGATATTCAGTTGTTTGCTGATGATGCAAAGTTGGGTAGCTCAATAAAAAATCAAGCTGGCTGATGTTGAGAGTTTGCAGGATGATTTAAATAAGCTGGTAAAATGGGCAAAGGGTAATGGATATCAGTTCAACGTGAAAAAGTGTAAGGTTATGCATTTTGGGATTAAAAGATTACCCGCTGCGTACTACATTGATGGAATGGTACTCCAAGAGATTGATGAGTCAAGGACTTAGGGATGTTGGTGGATAGGGAGATAAAGTTCAGGGGACACATTGCTAAGGTGTCCAAGATTACACATAGGATTACATAGTTATTGAGGAACACACTAACATCCAGAGATAAAGAGGTTATTATTCCCCTTTATAAAGCATAGATACTTCCACATTTGGATTACTGTGCTCAGGTCTGGTAGTCTGGATTCCTTGGAGATGAGGAGGTTGTGGATAGAGTTCAAAGGAAGTGACTAGGTTGGTGAGTGATGTAAAAAATGCTCCCTACATTGATAGATTGAGAGCTTGTGGATTGAAGAGGTTGGTTGATAGGCAGAGAAGAGGGGGATATGATAGAAACATTTAAATTACTAAAAGGTTTTTATAAGATTGATGCAGGGGAAATGTTTCAGTTGTGGTGTGATAGTGATGGAAGAACAAGAGGTCATCCCTGGAAATTAAAGAAAAGTGTGGTTAAGAAGGGTGTGAGAACAAGGTTTTTTTGCCTGGAGGATGGTGAATGAATGGAATTCATTGCCTGATTCAGTTGTCAGTTCTTCATCTGTAAATGAATTCAAGAAGAGATATGATAGATATTGTTTTGCTAGTTTGGGTTTCCTGCAATGAGTCTACCGACTTCATGGAGATACCCATAACAATAATAATAACTATCCATCTTCCTCCTGCTGTACTACCATGAATTTTTATGTTTACTCATCTTACTCTGAAATCATATTTCACTTATGCCAAAAACTTGAACCCAACTAATTTTTATCAATATCACAAACACCTTTCTTTTATTTCTAATACTTTTGCCATTCATAAATAAATATAACAACTCTTTACCTTCAGGTTTAGAAGCCAAACAATTGCCAATATCTTTTTGCTGTAAGCCACTATGCTTAGTTGAGCCACCCATTGTGCCTTTTCTTCATGAATGGAACTGAATTTTTTATTTATTTATTTCATTTTATTTTGTTTTTGCTTTGTACTCCTTGTTTTTTAAAGAAAAAGATCTTGAAAGAAATTGACTTCATTTATTCAAGTAAACAAAGAAAAAATTTCCCATTATGTTTCATTATGTTGGAGAGGATGCAGAGGCAGAAAACAAAGATGGCTTCAGGACTATACAATGTTAATTATGAGGATTGACTGAGGGAATGTGGACTGCAGAGTTTGGTGGATAGAAGAAGAGGTGATATGATAGAGACTTTTAAACTGTTGAGAGGCAGTTACAGGAAGGACATGGGGGTTCTTTCAGTTGGTGGAACAGCGGGAAGGAGCGATGACAAGAATTCATCCCTGGAAAATATGAAAGGAGGCTGCAAGCAAGAGGGTGAGGAGTGGTTTCTTTGCATGGAGGGTGGTTGAACCATGGAATGCATTGCCTGATAGAGTGGTGAGAATAAGAACAGTAGATTGCTCGATTGGTATCACGGACCTTGTTGATCCAGGCGACATCCAAGCCAGCATGTTTTGGCTGTTGATCGTATAGGCATCAGATAACAATCGTGTTTTTTCTTTATGGTCAGAGCATTGACACTCATCTGACCGATCCTCCTTCTTTATCCAGGCTTGGGACTGGCATGAGACCCCTATATTTCTGTTTTTAGATTGTTCGCATTTTCAGATCTACAAAATTTATTGTTGAAAGTTTTTTCACTTGGTTATACTATAAATTAAAGATGCCAAGAAATTATATTCTTGGTTTCATTCTTTATCGAAGTGTAAGCAAACAAAGTTTGTGCACAAGTAACTTCATGACTAGACTACTTGTATATAAAGACTTAATGGCTTCACATCAGTTGCCTTAGTATCCCATAATGCAAGACAAACACCTTTTGACTACTTGTATATAGGAAATATATGACTTCTGCATTACTTCAACCTTGGTATCTCTTTTGGATCAGGCTCCCACTGATGAGACTTCAATAGAGGTCGAAACTAGTCTGGGTAATGGCCCTTCCCACAATGCATACATTATACATGTCTGTAAGGATATGGGCCTTATGAGTTGACACTCGGGAGTTCTTTTGCTTGGTAGAACAGTGGGAAAGAGCGATGACAAGGGGCCATCCCAGGAAGTTGCAAAAGGAAGCTGTGAGCAAGAGGGTGAGGAGTGGTTTCTTTGCATGGAGGGTGGTTGAACTGTGGAATGCATTGCCTGATACAGTGGTGAGAGCAAGAATGGTCAACGAATTCAAGAAGTGGTATGATAGACTTTGTGTTTCTTAGGAAGGACCTCCCATGATGAGTCTCTTGACTCCATGGAGGCAGGCCTGAATAATAATAATAATCATTGATTAGTAATCATAACTCTCGGGGGACCCTGTAACCCCTAGAGAGCATTTCCCCTGGGTGGCGGATAGGGGAGCCCACCATGTGTGTGCATGCGCACATGCTGCGTGTGTATATGGTGGGATGGTCCGAATATACTGAATAAGGACTCGTGGACCAACAGGGCCATAAAGGGCAATGATCTTGATTGTAAGGAAAGCGGCACTCCCATGGACCCCTAGCTGGATCTATCTCCTCTCCTTCTACTACTCTGAGGAAGATCCACTTACTTTAATCTTTCCTATAAGGTCTTATTAGCCAACTCTTCTTATTTTATGACCCCTATGCTATTAGAGTACTTGAGGGCCATGGGGTCATTTCTAGCCTTACAACTATGCCCTCTCTATAAACCTTACTGTAATTCTTCTATAATCTACTCTTTCCCCATTCAATATACCCTATTCCTCCTATGGATTTAAATTCGGAAGAAGGTTAGTTCAGAAGCCTTAAGGTGGCAGCCCTACCACTGAACTATTCCATCGTCAGGCTAGTCCCCTGACATGGAGAACATAATTCTACTAGTAAGCTGACAGAAAAAGATAATCGGATTGAATCTATAGGAAACGACCCTGGAATGGAAAAGGTAAAACAAAAATGGAAACGACGAAATATAATACACATAGCAAACCGGAATGTAAGAGGAATAGCATATAAAGAAATAGAATTAGACCAATTATTAAATGAAAGAAAATTTAAAATACCAGTAATAGCTGTAACAAAAAAAGAAATTAAAAGGAACCATGAAAACTGAAAATTTTAATGTGATATACAGTGGAGTTGACAGTGACCAAAGAACACAAGCAGGAGTCATGATTTGGATTCATAACTCCCTTTCAAAACAGTTAAAACATTATAAATTATGGAATGAAAGAATAAGAGAAGCTAAAATAAAAATAGATAGAGGCTATTTAACAATAATTGGTTTTAATGCCCCAGAAGAGGGAAGAGAAAGATAATATTGATTTTTATAATCAGCTACAAAGCATATATAATAAAATAAATAAAAATGATTACGTAATTTTAGCAGGAGACTTAAATGCAAGAATTGGAAACACGAAAATTAATAATAATATAGGAATACATGGAGAACATACTCTAAACAGGAATGGTAAAAAATTGATTGACTTTGTAGTTTATAATAACCTAAAAATAATGAATTATTTCTATAAACATAAAGACATACATAAATATACTTGGGCAGCAAGAGGATGGAAATCAATATTAGATTATTTCATATTAAATGAAAAGATCAAAATTTTCACTAGATGTTAGAGTTCACAGAGGATATGAAATAAGCAGTGACCACTTCCTTGTTAAAATAAAATAAAGATTACGACCTAAATGGCTACAAGTAACAAGAACAGAAAGAAAAATTGAAACATTTGTTTATAAAACTAGACTATTGAATGACATAAATATACAGGGTGTTCGGGATAAATTTGACATATTTATAATTAATTATATTTTTCCGTAAGTTACATGTATTAACACACACTTCTCTTCATTTAAAAGTTTGGACCCTTCTTCATTCATATACAAGATGTCAGAAAGGATGGATAGCTGGAACCCACCTGAATCATGGAAGAGAATAACTTGTATCATGATGATTCGTGCCCGCCATCAAAATAAGGATATTACGACTGCTGCCCAATGCTCCCTGAATACAGTAAAAACAATCAGGCATGAACTAGAGACTTGCAATGGTGACTACGAGGATGTAGCAAGAAGAAAGATCCCTAGCAGACGATCTGATTGTTCGTACAGCAGAATTCCTCGCAAATCTGCAGGAACAGGTGTTGAAGAACCCTGGCATTGGAATTCGGGCTTTGTTCGTGGAGTTGCTAACTGTAGTCAAGCCCTGGATAACAAGGGTAGCCAATGGTAGGCCGTATGTATGGCAGCAGGATTCGGCCCCTTGCCACACCTCTGGGAAAAGTCAAAAATGGTTGTCTGAAAATTTCTACGACTTCACCAGTCCAAATGTTTGGCCTCCAAACTCCCCAGACCTTAACCCCATGGATTATTTTGTATGGGGCGCAGTTGAAAAAGACACCAATCGCACTTCCAGTAATACAAAAGCCCAGTTAATGGATAAAATTAAAACAGTTTTTGCGGCCCTTCCCAGGGAGACTGTAGCATCAGCTTGTTCAAGGTTCCGAAGCAGAATTGAAGCTGTGATCGATGCTAATGGTGGTTATTTTGAGTAAATCTTGTTGATAGTATTGTAATTAACTCTGCCTGTAATGTTTTTTTGTCAATTCATTAAATTTAATAGATACAAAGAAGATTTTCTTTTTCCTTACGAAACTGTCAAATTTATCCCGAACACCCTGTACAATGGCTATATGAACAAAGAATTAACCAATATCTAGATAAAATAAAACAAAATAAAGAAATAGAAATAGAATGGCTTAATATAAAAACGATACTAAATGCAGCAGCAAATGAAAGCTTAGGAATGACCAAAAAATTCAACAAAAGGAAAAAACTGAAGATCTGGGATGATACAATGAAAGAAATAATCAAAAAGAAAAAAGAAGCCTATCGCAAATGGTTAAGCAGTAAAAGATTAGAAGATGAAATTGAATATAAAAGAATAAGAGCCATAGCTAAAAGAGAAGTCAGAAAAAGACATAGAGAATCATGGAACAAATTTGTTTCTAATTTAGAACATGATTTATATAAAATAAGACCCAATGTATATAAAATTTTGAAACACTTAAATGCAGATACCAAAGAAAACAAAATTAAACACTGAATTGAAATTAAAAGAATTTCTAAATTAGTACACAGAATTGTGGACAGACAAATATTTTAAAAAAGACAACTGGCAAACAATTAATGAAAATGAAAAGGAAATAACTAAAGAAGAATTAGAAGTCAGCCTGAAAGAAACAAGAAACGGAAAATCACCTGGAGAAGATAAACTAGGTTCAGAACTATATAAATATGCAGGAACTAGATTCAAAGAAAGACTCTTATTATTTTTAAATAAAATTTATTCAACTGGTATCCCCCCAATAGAATGGAAAAAAGCAATTATGATTCCTATCTTTAAAAAAGGTAATAGAGATGACCCTAAAAACTATAGAGGTATCAGTATACTAAATTCCTGTTACAAAATATATAGCAGAATCTTAAATAGCAAACTAATGAAATATTCCGAAAACTTTATTTTAGAAGTACAGAATGGATTTAGAAAAGGACGATCATGTATAGACCAGGTCTTTTGCCTAAAATTAATAATAGAGAAAATAAGAGAATACAATTTAGAAACACATATTGCATTTATTGACTTTGAAAAAGCATTTGACAAAGTTAAAAGAAACATATTATTTAACATATTAAATGAAAAACAAATACCAAATAATATCCTAAAAGCTATCACAAGTATATATGAAAATAATCAAATACAAATAAGATTATATCACGAGCTATCATATACGAGAGAGATAAACCAAGGGGTGCAAACAGGGATGTCCCCTCTCAGCAACTCTTTTTAATATCTACTTAAATGAAATAATAATAAAATGGAATAAAAATTTACATCGAGGAATTAAACTTTCTCCTACAGTAAACTTAAACACTCTCCTCTTTGTCAACGACCAAATAATAATTACAAATTCTGAAGATAAACTACAGAAAGCTATTTTAGATCTAAATGAGATATCCGAAGATTAAGGTATGATAATATCAACAGAAAAATCAAAAACTATGGCCTTTAAAGGACAAGATCCAGCAAGAACTAAAATAGTAATAGATGACAAGATTTTAGAACTGGTGAATTCATTTAACTACCTAGGATGTACGATCACATATGAAAATGAAAAAGATATAAACGTAAAAATTGCAAAATATTTAAAAATAACAGGTGTAATTAACTGTATATTTAAACCAAACCTAGTTCAAAAACAAACCAGACTAAAAGTATACAATACATTAGCCCTACCAGTCTTAATGTATGGAAGCGAAATCTGGACAATAAAACAAAAAGACAAATAAAGATTAACAACAGCAGAAATGAAGTTTATGAGAAAAACTGCAAAGTATACCCTATTTGATCACAAAAAAAATGAAGAAATTATGAAAGAATTAAACCAAGAACCAGTAATAGAAAAAATTAAAAAATATAAACATAAATGGATGGAACACGTTCAAAGAATGAAAACAGAAAGATTACCAAAACAAGCATTAAAATACAAGCCATTAGGAAAAGAAAACCAGGCCGTCCTCTTAAAAGATTCAAATATGACTTTTAAGGCCGGAACAGGCCATGCGGCCTAAATCCTTGATATGCATGATGATGATAATTATTATGTTGATTTTTCTATGCAACATAATGGAGATTTTTTCATTGTTTTCTTGAGTAAATCCATTGGTTTAAAAGAAAATATAACAAAAAAAAGTTTCATTAGTAATGTAATTTAATTATATGAAGCCAAAACCTATATATCTTAATCAATGCAGATTTTTTTTTAAAAAAAAGTACTAAGCCTTGTGCTTTTTTTTTCCTCTGAAGTCAATGACTTCAAAGAAAACTATAACAGGCTGCCAAACTTGACATTCTAAGGTAAATAAGGAGATTTACTATAGGAAATTATTATAACAAACAGTTCTTTTAGTTCTGAACTCACTACAGTGAAAGTTGACTTCTTATTATAATAATTCCAATTCTTAACTTTCTAGGAAGTTAAAAGAATGTCCTCTGAATTTATTACAAAGAGATCTTAGCAAAGTAAAGGGAATATGTAATATTTTGTTAATAATGGTACTTACATCATCTAAACTCTTCTGTAGATTATTGGCAATTTCTTCTACTCGCTTGGCAAATTCATTTATGCAGCTCTCATAAACAGTCTTTGCTTGTGATTTGGTTAGAGATTCTGGAAAGCGTAACCTGGCAAGGTAGGGAGCAAGGTAATCCCCTCCTAATTGTCTATCTTGGTCTTCTGTTTCAGCCTGCTTTTGCTGTTTACAAAAAATAATTACTCTTAACTGGTATCCTACAATTATAAATGTCTGAAATATCTATTTAAACTATATAAATTTATCAACACCATCAGTATCCTTAAAAGTTGCACAAGATACTATACCAGTGGTGTTCAACCTTTTATACTATGGGAGCTACATTTCTATAAAAAGTTATTCGGCAATCTACTCTCTTATATATAAGCTATTCCTTATATAGATCACGTTCCCCCAACCTAATATCTGATTACACACAAAACAACTAAAAAAAATACACAACTAAAAACTTTATCTCTGTATTTAAAAAATTATTTATCACTTTTAATTATTTTAGTACAACAAATATTTTAATACAACAAAAAATTAATGTGAAATTTCGCATTGTTTGGACCTTGCAATGTTTTCATAGTCAAGTTGATATGAAGAAGTAGCCAATCACAGACAATCATCCAAATGATCATTTGTAATTTGTTTTCTTAATTGATTTTTTATGAAAAATCAATTAAGAAAATATTTGAAAAATCGGATCATATTTGAAAAATCGGATTCTGATTAGTATGTTGATCCAACAGAATTTTTTGCACAATATCAATTGATATCGGGAATTTTTCATGCACATACTTCCAAATGACTTCATTGTTTATTGATTTTAAATGTAACTATTCTGAATGTTTATTATCTCAAGTTCTACTTCAACTTGGTTTATATCAAACAGCCCACTAATTTTATTTGAAATTTCTGTGATGTTCAAGTTTTCTTGAAATGGATTACTGATAAAAGATATCATCATTTCAGTTTTATTAAAATCTTTAAATCTTGAATTTATTTCTTCCTTAACTAATTCTATTTCACGAATAAATTCTTTTAAATCATAGCGAAGCATTTCTTGATTTTGTTCAAAAAATTGTAATAAATATGGGAGAATCTAAATTCGTGGTCATTTATATTTTTCTTTAATAAAAGTAAGTATTGACATGTTAAGTTTTTATTGAACTTAACATGTCAATTAAATTTTTATCTCTACCTTGTAACTCTAAATTTAAATTGCTTAATTTCGTACAGAAATCTACTAAAAATGATAAGTGTAACAACCATCTTTTATCACTCAATTGTGGATAAATATCTCCTTTTTCATCAAGAAAAACTTTTATACCGTTAATTAATACAAGAAATCTTTCGAAAAATTGACTTCTGCTGAGCCAGCGAACATTATTCTACAACAGAAGTTCCCTATCATCATCTACCTGTAATTTAAATAACCACCGTTGCAGGGCTTTTCCTCAATAGAATTTACAATTTTAAATATAACTTCCAAAACATCTTTTGTGTTTAATCTTTTACTACACAGTGGTATTATTCACCAACAATTGATACCCAAAAAATCTGGATATTTGTCATCGTTTTTACATAATGAAATGAAGCCTGATTTATTACCTATCATTGCAGGAGCACCATCAGTAGTAACAGACACAAGTTTAAAAAGTGGAAGTTTGTGTTGTTTCACAAATTCATCAAATGCCGAAAAAATGTCTTCTCCCCTAGTCCTTCCCAATAATGGTATAATTTTCAAAAGTTCTTTACTTGAATAAGCTTGAAATACCATGCAAATAAATATCATTAACTGAGCAATATCAGTGAAGTCGTTTGATTCATCAAATTGTAATGAAAATGTAACACACTGGTGAATGTCTGACATTAACCTGGCCTGGAAACTTTTCTCCGGCAATTGGAACTCTTCTTTTCGGCAATTTGAAACCTTGTTTGCGGCCTAGAAGTAGTCTCTCGCTAGTGGCATCTCAAACCGAGAAGCTCCTTTCTGGAAGTGGGAAACACCTCTCTCAAGCAATGTGGATCCGGGCAGTCTCTCTCCGTTGGCAACTCTGTACCGGGCAGCCTCCTCTCTGACAGCAATTCTGGAACTATGAACCCTTCTGCTTGCTTCCGTCCCTTTTTATTAGGCCCCCTCTGAGACCTCGCTTGAAGTTTGGCAACCCCAAAGAATCAGTATGAGTTTTTCATCTTAAGTTTCAAGTTCAGCATGCCTTTTGTTCTCCTCCACTTTCTTTTGATAGTAAGTTGCCGGCCATCAGAAAGTTGTTTGAACTCTTTCTGACTGACTTCGGAGTTGTTTACACTTAGAGCTTGCAAGCCCTTCTCATACATACAAGTTTTAATAACAATCTTTCTAATGCCGCCATGTACATCTTCGGCGACAAAAACATTGCCTTTGTTTTTAACACTCTAACACAGCGTTTCTCAACCTTTCTAAGCCCAAGAACCAGTAAAATGCCAAAAAAATGATACGGACCACTAAGTTACAGAGACGTAACTGGGAGGGGGGGGCTTCTTCCCCGGGCAGCACATTTTTGGTGTTTAAGAAATCTTGCCATACTGTCTATGACAATAAAACTATATTGTTGTTCACTTCACCCCTTTTATTATTCGTCATTTTGCCGCTACACATTTAGCTGCAGAATGAGGAATAATAAAAGAGGGGTGAAGTGAACAACAATATAGTTTTATTGCTTCTGCCTTTTCTGATGCTATTTGTTGGTTTTTTTCAAGTCTCCATTTGATTTCAATAATTTTTACTTACTTATTCAATTTTAATTTGTTTTGCTTGGATAATTAAAAATATATATTTATTTAATTAAATCTGCCTGCGGACCACCTGTCCCATCATCGCGGACCACAGGTTGAGAAACACTGCTCTAACATATTCTTATTAAAGCAGTATATATAGCTAGCTCCAAAGAGTTATTTACAAAAACATCTAATACAAACTATACCGAGACAAACAAAGTTTATTTTTTTACAATATTCACATGGGACTTAACCTAAGTAAAAAATCGATGTAATGTGCTTTGGAATATTTAATATTTAAGCTACAAGCAATTTTTTATACTTTGCTCATAATCATATTCACTCAGTTCGCCGTCTGACTTCCACTGATCCAAATTAATTCATTTACCTGGACTTATAAGAAAATTACTAACATGACCAATTTTTTTACAATGAAAAGGAGGACGAAAAAATTTAAGAAAAAAGTACAACGTAAATAAATGAAACATTTTATTAATTTAAACAAAAATACACTAATTATGCTTACATCCCTTTTAATTATTTAATTAAACGAGTATTTTTCCATTGAATGAATAATTTTTGTCAATATATCATTTTCTAACAATATATTGGAAATTTCGGAGCAAGAAATATCCTTCATATTGAATTTTACAGTAAGTGCTGCAGCTAGAGTATCAACATTCAATCTTGATTTCTCACTTATCCAAAAATCATTACCAATTGAAAAAACTCTTTCAACCGCTGCATTAGTTCCAGGGCAGCACAACGTAAATTCAACAAGAATAACTAAATTTTCATATGGAATATGTTCATTTTTAAAATGGTTAAATATTTCCACCCATCTTTTATCAATTTCAACATGTTGATTTTCCCATTGTTCTAATTTATCAGAATTTAAATATATATTCAGTCTTCTAATTTCTTCAAACAGACAATTGTCATCGATTTTAATATCAGGCATTTCTTTCGATAAAAACTCAACACAGTTTTCAATATCTGCCCAATTTACTTGCGATGAAGTCAAAAAACACCATTGAAAACTGTTATTTCCTGTGATATTTGTTTCAGACCATTCTTCGACATATTGGAAACATGTTTGGTAAAAATTCTGCACTTCTTTGGTAAAATTTTCCATTATGCCCGGATTTGATTCCTCTAAGTTTGATAATTTTCTTTTTATTATTAAAGGAATAAATTTTTCTTCAAAGCGTGATTTATATTGAAGGACAAAATCGTTCAAAATAAGACTAACTTCTGTAGTTGGAATATGTTCACCTTCAATCTTTTGAATCGTTTTGTGGAAAATAGATGCCTGATTATGTACAAAATACATTAATATTTCCGATAATTCATAATTGAAAAAAGATTCCAGAATTTTTGGACATTTGTCTAAACTTAAAAAATATAAACGGAGAGGCTCAAATAATTTTAAAACACGCTCTATAGCAGGTGTTAGAGTGAGCCATCTAACTTTTGAATATCCTAAAAGTTTTTTGTATTCAACATTTGTGTCTTCACAAAATTGTTTTAAAGTAGCCACACGAACAGTAAAATGACTAAAATACAAATAAATTGTCATTATTATTATTATTTCTACATCAATTGGCATGGCACATGATGCTGTGTTGATTGCATTTGACAAAATATGTGCATTACAACCTATTCCTAGTATTTTCTTTTGGAGTAAATCTTGTAATTTTACATAGACATTATTCACTCCTTTGCATCTTCACCCACCAAAATTTGTGTTTGTATTATCAGCTGTTAGTGCAACAACTTTAGATTTCAAATTGTTTTCATTTATTATTCTGCATAGGTGGTTTGTCAAAATTTCAGCAGTTTCTCCCTTAATGGATTCTAAATTTAAAATTTTTACTTGAATGCCCTTGGTAACATTATAATACCTTACTAGTATTGGATACAATTTGGTTTCATTATGATTTGATGCATCAGATAAAACCATTACAAATGCTGCATTTTTCAAGTCTTCTGCAAGTATTTTATCACAGTAATTTTTAAATACTGATTTAATAATAGCCTCACATTTTGTCCTGCACATAAAAATTTAGCATTGTGAAACTTTTTCAATAATTTAGTTGTACAATCCATACTACGAAAACTTTGATTGTGAATTATGGTATGAAATGCAAATGTTCCCTCCATTACAGCTAACTGTTTTTCATCTTCAGAATAATTAGAAGTTTTAAAAAAATAGGTTACTTTACTACTGGAAGCTGATGCATCTAATGATTGCTTATGTTTGTTGGTGTTCAAGTGTTTCATTATAGCTGCTCTGCCTCCAACCGCAATACAAAATTCTCCTCTGCAAATATTGCAGAAAACAATGTTGTCTCTCTTTGATATGAGGAGTGGAAATTCCTTTTTCAATTGATCGTTGAAATGGCATTTCCTCTTTCTTGATTTTTCCATCCCTTAAATGAAATTAAAAATTAAAAATAAAATATAGAACCACACGAACGATGCAAGCACATTATGAATAAATAAAATTAATAATTAAAACTAAAACTTTAATAACAAAAGCGATAAAACTTTACTAAAATCTATATTTAAATTATTTTACACTTGTGTTGAAAACACGGTTGTATAAAATTGAATTAATGAATTAATAAAACGTGAATTGTACTTACCTGAGTATAATATTCACTGAGAAAGAAATAATTTCGTATTTCCGTTAGTAATAAACACGAAGTATAATATAGAGATAAAGTAAACAAAGTGAAGTGCGCAATGGTGTGAGACAAGGGCGAGACACGTGAAGTTCTCCTATGCCCTGCGCATGCGTTTCATAATCGCGTCTTTCTGAACAGTACCGTCACATGACGCGTAACAGTTCGGCGCGGCATCTCTGAATACAGAGATTAACAGATTAGTTTTAAAATATCGAAAAGGAGGACAGGTAGGAGGACACTTTTCGAGAAAGGACAGAACCTACAAAAGAAGGACTGTCCTCCCTAAAGGAGGACGATTGGTCACCTTAAAATTACTGATTTGACAATTTTAACGAAAAATAAATAAACAATAGAAATACACTTAAAGCGAATTAAAAATAATACAAAATAATGATAAATAAAATATTATGTTTTCAGTTTTAATTAAATTTGTAAGTAAGGAGGAATACACAAGAGATCGACCAAAAATCGCTCTGTGATTGGTGGGTTGAACACCCCTGTACTATACCAATAATACATGCTCAAGTTTCCATTATTACTTATCTCTTATCAACAGTATTCCTCCAAATTAGTCATCACTTTTCAGCCCATACTATCATATCTTATATATTTCTGATTCTAGGGTATTTCTGACTGCATCAATCCACCTAGATCATGGTCTTCTTCTGGGTCTTTTTTCTGTTATTGTGGAAATAAATATCCTGCTGTGCCAACTTTTCCTCTCTTATTCTGTTTAAGTGACCACACCACCTCAGATTAGTCTACTCACACAATCTTGAATGTTAACAATGTCAGGTTCCTTAATAATATATTAATTTTTAATATGATTCTGTGATTGATGCTATCTGCTCGCTCCTCTAATTTTTCTCAGAATTCTCACGTTTGCAGTCTTTAGTCTTTGATCAACCATTTTATTTCTAAAACAACTCTCAGATCCGTAAGTTGTTTTAGTTAATTTATCTTCTCTTATTCTGTACAGAAGGGTCATAAAGTCCTGCATTAGACTTTATGACTCTTCTATTTTAATAACTAAAGATATAGAAATAATGACACTCTTTAGTAAAAATTATATGGATGTTCAAGACTTAAAATTTATTATCATTATTATTATTAGCATCCGATCACCAGATGTTAATCTTCTTAACATAGATTTTAGGCCAGGTGGCCTGTTCTGGTATCATATCATGCCATCTCTTTCTTGGTCTTCCAATTCTTCTTTCACACTTATTTTATATTTGTATAATATTTTTGGTAGTTTGCTGTTGTCCATTCAATTTAATGTTCTATCTGTTTTTGCTTATACTGTCTTATGTAGTAATTAATTGGTTTTATATTCAGGGATTGTAAAATTTCTTCATTTGTTGCATGGTCCCACTTGGTATATCCAGCTGTTTTTCTAAGAAATTTAATTTCTGCTGTGTGAATTCGTTTTTCATCTTTCCTTTTTTTATGGTCCATGTTTCACTTCTGTATAGTAGAGTTGGTTTTGACAAGTCGTTATATAGTCTGATTCTAGTATGTTTTTGTACTAGGGATGGCTTAAATATATTATTTATTACCCTTCAACACTTCTGTGCACATAAAAAGAAGGAGAATCCATTCCAATATTAGGGTAATCAATGCGTTTCATGGGATGAGTGTTTATGGAAAATTAGCTTTCCTTTTATGAAAATTCTAGTTCTTAAAATGGTAACTATTTTGCTTGTACAACAGTTGGAAAATTTATGTATAAAGCATGTGACTTTGCATGTTGGTGGCCAATTCATACATCCTTTATTCTTTCTCTCCTTCAACATGAATGAATTGACTATTCTTGGCACAAAGCCAAGGTCAGTTCTACAAAGTGTGGGCGTACAATATTTGTTCTAATATTTTATTATCTATCACTATTTCACTTCTTAGTGAGGTTTTCTCCTTTGAATGCCATTTTTTTAAAATTTTTTCTTTAGATATTGTCATATTATATTGTTTTGAGATATCATTTAATGATTTTTGTAAATCATCTTCTGATATAGCTAATACTATTTGATCATCTGCAAATAGTAGTGTATCTATCTTCATTTGTGGGGTTATTTGTATGCCAACTGGATTATACTGTTTCCAGATTGTTACAATTTTATTTATATATATATTGAAAAGCAGAGGTGAGGTGGTACATCCTTGTCATACCCCCTCTTAATATATCTTCCCATTTGAGATGTGCTCTAACTGGTTGGTCTAGTGGATAGTGTATCCGCTCTCCAGCCAAAAGGCTGTGGGTTCGAATCCCACTGTGGGCATGGACGCTTGTGATTGTCTGTGGAAATACTAGTGGTGGTAAGCAGTAGATGGCATTGGTGTAGTTGCAGTCAGTTGATGATTGAATGGTGGAGACGGAGCTGTACAGGTGCCTTCCCTCGATGAGTCCTTGGATTCCCTGGAGGTGTCAAATAATAATAATAATTAACTGCTATTTTATTTCATGCATATATTTCTTGAATGGATTGTAAAAGTTGGTTTGGTATATTTAAATCTGTTAATGTTTTAAACAATTTTTTAAACTCATCATGGAAGGTGTACACTATTGTACACAATGCGTACCTTAAACTGATTCAATGTGCTTACATTCACAACACACTCACCAACTACTCTCCATACAAAGAACCTACTCCTCACTCCTCTGCTCACACTCCCCGTTTCCAGTGATGGCTTCTTGTTCTGCCCGCATGTCAACCTAATAACAACCCCTGACTAGTTTATGTCTAAATCATATCCCCCCCCCCCTCATATTCTTAAGGCTTTGCAATTTACATTCTCTCAATCTGTCCTCATACTCCACATTCCAAAGACCACTGCCTACCTTTATGAATCTTCTCTGGACCCTTTCTAACATATCTTCTTCACCACAAAAACCTGGTGACTAAATCTATGCACAATAATCCATATGAGGCCTGATCAAGATCTTATACAATGCCATCATAGCCTCTTTATTTTTGCATGTCAGGGTCCTCTGATCATTGCCATCATCTGATGTGACATCTTCACAACTTGTGTAATGTGGTCCATGTAAAATGTGATAACATCACAAAAATTTCATTTGCAACTATGCTTGATAATTAAAAATGTGTCTAAATATAGTAATAATTTCATCCATGAATCATCCACATCCAAATAATTTCAACCATGTAAACTGATTTTTATTTTTTGTATTTATATTTTTTGTTTTATCAATTTTTCACATTATAGGCCCTTTCTTCTTTGATGAAGCAGCAATTAATGGAGAAAGTTATCTTGCCATGTTGTAGAATTTCTTCATCCTCACAGTAAAGAGATTAAATCTTTCAAACAACACCATCTTCCAGCAAGATGGAAGAATCTGCCACATTAAATAATGCCTTCCCAAACAAAAGGATCTGTAGAGGCAGATCAATAGCTTGCCCACTGCATTTGCCTGATCTAAGCCAATTAGATTTTTCTTTTTTTTGTTTTTTGTAGGGCAATGTCAAAACACTTGTCTGCTCATCAAAACCTCGTTCTTTGGATGAATTCAAGATCAGAATAACAAACTAAATTGAAGCAATATCAGTGCATCTATTATGCAATGCATTGACAGGGTTTGAGAATCAGCTTAAAAAATGTAACAATGATGACTGCCACTTTGAAATGTTATAATTAAAAATAGCATTATGAATAAAACTAGGACTTGAACTTTTATATAGTTTTTACTAAATAGTTCCATTATTTGTACAGAGTGGCCATAATTAAAGAAGTGTTCAGAGCCCTGTAGCAAAAAATGTATTGGGTGAAATTTAACCAAACTTAGTGTAAGTGCATGGTTTGGGATTAATTAAACAGTAATGGCTAGAAGAGACATGACAAATCAATCTTCATGTTCATATAACTTACAAATGTAGTTCAATATTATTATTTATTATTATTGTTATTATTTCATGATGTCTCCCAGGAGTCCAGACTCATCAAGGGAGGATACCCACTCTACAGCTCTCTGTCTCCACCATTGTCCTCCTTTCAGATGTTCTAAGAACTGCATTCTGTGAATGACATTTTCCACAGTGGAATGCAACAGATCTGCATTGATTTGCCTCACATGCTGCATTATTCTGTCCTTCAAGGTTGCTAAATCAGGAAAGTGTCTTTCTTACACTTTTCTTACACTTACACTGAAAGTGTGTTTCAGATATCCTCACAACCAAAAGTCACATGGATTGAGATCAGGCATACAAGGTGGCCATGCTGTGGAAAATGCATGATTAATCACTCTGTGTTCTGTGAAGTGTTATTGTAACATTCAGTGTACCATCCTGCATGAAAATGCTGCAGTTGCAGAACAACATCTTCATGTTGTTCTGCATCTCTTGATACCTAACAGCAGAGACAGTACAAATCACTGGTCCTGTCAGGCAAAGTTCTTTGAAAAGTATGGACCGATAATAAATGATGCAGAAACCACACCATGCTGTGAGTTTTGGTAAGCATAAAAGGGTCTGATGGAACATATGAGGGTTATTCTTTCTTAATCCTCCTTTTCTACCTTTTTTTTACAATGTTGAGGTTTCTTATTCAGTTTTTCCAGGTGAAAAAACCCCCCACCTCCTTATGAAACCGGCTAACTCATCTTTTGTTGAAAGAGACCAGATAAAGGTTCGTCACATCACTGATGGGAACTGAACCCAGTCTTTCTGACTAAAGGGCTTTGTCTATAACGACTGGCTACGGAGGCTCCATGAGGGTTTATTTGCAGCCCAAATCCAGCAATTGTGTGAGTTAACACTACTATTGAGATAAAAATGTGCCACATCACTCCACAAGACCTTCCACGACCATGCATCATTCACCTCTATTACAGCTAAGAACATCAGGGCAAACTGCAGTCGAGTTTCTGCATCACCATGAAGCAAAGCTTGAGTATGGAATATCTTGTAGAGGAAAATCTCAGCATTTGATGCACAATTTTCTACACAGTTGAGTATGGCATGTCGAGTTGCTTCAATATTACCCGAGCAATGCTAGACCTTTGCATTATTCATTCTGTGTTGCAGGATGGCAGTTGCAACTTCGTCGACATGCTGAGGAATAATCTGCTTGCACCCTCGTCCTGGCCTCACTGCTAAAGATCTGCTATTTTCAAATCGTAAAATATTTTTCTAAAATTTTTTATTGTCACTGAACCTTTTCTCCTATCCTTCAAACACCGGAATTCTTGAATTCCGCTTAGTATTACTGCTTTGTTGATAGTACAGTTTGACTAGCAACACACGTTCTGATAAGGTATGATCCATAGTACTTCAGCCTTATCAGAATGATGCGAATCTGTTTCGGCCTTCCTTATATCCACCAACTGGTCAGTAGAAGCAGTAAGATTATGCAAATATCAGGCGATTCTAGCACCATATGTCCCATGATAGCAGAAGTTTGTGCTATTTTTTTTCTTCTGTAAATAAAAGTGTCATGTTCCTGAGTGTACTTGCAATAAGTTTGGTTGAATTTCATTCAATACATTTTTCATTATAGACTCTGAACACCGCCTCTTTAATTATGGCCACCCTGTATATTTTTAGTTATTGAAAGTTAAAACTAGAACAGGACTTTATGACCGCATTGTATAAATTTATTCAACTGGCTTCCCATTATGCCAGCTCTGCTTATTCTGTTGTCTATTTCCATATTTAATTTTCCATCTACACTAAAAGTCACACCTAAATAGTTGAAATATTTTAATTGTTCCATAGGTTCTCCATTGAGAATACCGTTGAAATTTTTCATGTTCATGCCTATTTTCATAGTTTTTTTTTTTTTTTTTTTTGATTTTCATATACCAGCTTTGTCATAGCTGCTATTCAATTTAGTTACTTAGTTACTGAATTCTGGAGAGACACTGAATTTATTAAGGAGCACAACATCATCTGCATAATGCAGAGAGCTAAATTTGATATCTCTAATTCTAATATAAGTTTTAATACCACTTTCTTTCATAATGCATTCCATATAGATGATGAATTATAGTGGAGATAATGGGCTCTCTTGTCTCAAATGTCATTTGGCATCAAACCATTTTCATGTTTCCTTCCTGCTGATTTAACTTAAATATAGACTAAGTATTCCTCTGTACAATGTTCCCCTTCATCATCATCATCATGAACCATGGGCTCACTGCCATTTGGTGTCTGATGCCTCCTTCACTATCTTCTTGCACCTTTCTTTGTCCAGTGCACAGTGTCACAGTTTCTGTATACCCATTCCACACCAGTCCTTTATGTTGCCTATCCATTCTCTGTATGGTCTACCTCTTCTGTTTACACTATCACACTATCCATAATACCAAACACAAATGTCATTATCTTCCAGTCCTCACTCATTCTGCAGATGTGTTAAGTAATTGCAGCGTCTGTTTTATAATATTCTGCATTAGATTCTCCTTTGGTTGTATCTTCTGATAGAGCTCTTCATTTGTGACTTTCTGTACCCATCCTATTCTTGAATCTTCCTATAACGAGTTCTTTCAAATGCCAAAATTCTTTTTCTTGATTTCTTATTTATTACCCTCTTTTCAGATCCATACAGTACACCACTAATGATGCATGTTTCTAGTACTCTCAGTTTTGTTTGCAGACTGATCACTTTGCTTTTCCAGATGTTATTCATGGCCTTCAGATTTGTTCTTCCCTTTGCAATCCTGATCTTTATTTCTTTTTTACAGTCCAAATCATATGTAATTTTACTTACTAAATATATGAATTATTCTACATTTCCTATATCAATTCCATCCACTCGTATCTTTTGTTTCATGTTCTTCTCAACAAATACCATTGTCTTTGTTTTTTCAAAGTTCATAACAAGTCCAAATCTTTTCACTTCCTCATTTAACAATTTCAATGTTTTTTGTAGCTCTCTTTCGCCTTCTTCAATAATAACAATGTCATCTGCAAACCTCAGATGCATCTTCCTTCATTTTATCCATTGCTCTTTCTATATGTGCGATGAAAATGCTTGGTGATACTGGGTCCCCCTGTCTAGTACCTCTGCTTGTATAAAATCATTTCCCCAAATCATCACCTATTCTAACTGCTGCAACCACATTCTTATAAACATCTTTTAATATAGTAAGTAGTTTTTTTGTCAATTCCATAGGATTCTAGCACTGCTAATGTCACTTTCTGGTCGATACTGTCAAATGCCTTCTGGAAATCAACAAACCAAGCTGTGTTTTTGTTTTTTCTCCTAGCTTTTTCTGCTATTAACTGCATTGTCAAAATCTGTTGGATGGTAGTTCTATCTTTCCTAAATCCTGCTTGCTCGTCTGCAAGGTATGCTTCCAATTGTATTCTCAATCTTTTTGTCAATATTATTATTTTTATTATTATTATTACGGACGACTCCAGGGAGTCCTTAGACTCATCGAGGGAGGCCCTAAACATCATGTCCACACAACTATATGACATTCTCACAGTATCTATCATACCTTACCTTGAACTCACTCACCATCATAGCACCCACAACAGACTCTGGCAGCTTATTCCACTCATTTACTACTCTAAAAGTAAAGAACCCAGCTCTAACACCCCTGCTAACCACACGCTTGCCCAGCTTCTATAGGTGTCCCCTAGTTCTCCCACCACCAGTCCTGATCTCAAAAATATCCTCTGAATTAATCCTATAGAAACCCTTTAGCAATTTGAATGTCTCAATCATATCTCCCCTTTTCTGCCTATCAACTAATTTCTGCAACCCACAAATCTTCAACCTGTTCTCATATGGTTCATTCCGTAGACCTGCTATCATCTTAGTCACCTGCCTCTGGATCCTCTCCACCTCCTCCCCATCAAGAAGGAACCGAGGTGACCAAATCTGGGCACAGTAGTCAAGATGAGACCTTATTAATGCTTGATACAGAGGTACAATAACTTGCTTGTCTCTGCTCGTCAAGGTATTTTTCAACAACCAAGTGAGTTGATGAGCTGATTTAGCTACTTTTGCAATGTGCCCCCTAAACTTCATCTCCCTATCCGCCAACACTCCCAAGTCCCTGGCCTCATCAATCTCCTGGAGTACAGTTCCACCAATGCAGTATACTGCTGCTAATCTTTTCACCCCAAAATGCATAACCTTACATTTTGTCACATTAAATTGACATCCATTCTCCTTAGCCCAGAACTCCAATCTATCCAAGTCATCCTGCAAGATTTTGACATCTTCTGCATTCACTATCGCCGACTTGTCAAAGCAATTGTTCTATAATTTTTACATTCTAGCTTATTTCCTTTCTTGTATAATGTCGCTAATATCGATTTCACCAACTCCTCTGGCATTTTTCCTTCTTTCCATAATTACATAGTTGGTATATTTCTGTAACCATACTTTCACCACAATTAATAATTTCTCCAGTGATGTTTTCATTACCAGGGCTCTTGTTGTGTTTTAGCCATCCTATTGCTTTTTCTACCTCTCCTCTTAAAATGTCCATATCATACTGGAAGTTTATTAATAATAAGGTGGTGCACCTTTTGACAACTCATATAAGTAAATATGACCTCTCGATTGCTTCTGCCTTAGTATCACCACTTCTGGGTCTGGCTCCCACTAACGAGACTTCAATAAAGGTCGAAACCGGTCTGAATAGTGGCCCTTCCCTTAATGCAGTGTTTCTCAGCGTGGGGGCGTATGCCCCACAGGGGGAAATTAAAAAATGCACATGTACATATTTATTATACTTTTTCAGAATTTGGCTGACTATTATGCTAGAGAGGGGGCATCAAAATCTTTGAGTCATTGAGGTGAGTCATGAACCAAAAAAGGTTGAGAAAAGCTGCCTTAATGCATAGCATTATACATGTCTGCAAGGAGATGTGCTTTGCATTATGGGAGATACTGAGACAAGGAGTGATGAGAGCTTGGTCAACCTTTACTATGAGTTGCCTCAGTCATGAAGATACTTCAGGTGCAAACTTTGTTTGCTTACACTTGGATAAAGGATTAAGCTAAATTTATTATATGTCCATATCATAATCATTATCTGGTGGTGATATCTGCTTCAATTCTTCAGTCAGTTTCCCCAATGCTATCTAAATCTAGTTTTTCTTTATATAACTCACTACAGTATCTTGTCTGCTGCTATACAGTTTTATCTTTATTCATCAATATGCTGCCTTTTTCATCTTTAATTGTCTGTTTTGGTAGCCCCTTTCTATTAATGGTTCTAATCATTTTGTACACCTCCCTAGTTTTATGCTCTCCATAGTGCTGGGCTTCTAACCATTTCATCTTATCTATTCACTGCTTTTTTCACCTCATTACACTTTCTTCTATATTGCTCCTCTATTTGTTCTGATGTATCCCTTCTTATCTTCAACAACATTCTTTTCTCCTGTACTAACTTCAGTGTTTCTTGTCTAATCCACTTCTTGATCTTCTGTTCTGGTACTGTTTCTTTAACTGCATCTTCTATCACCTTCATTACTCCTTTCACTCTTAGATTCAAATTTTTTTCTTTGTCCACACTTTTAAGTTTCTCTTCTAACACTGTTCTGTACCTTCTTCCTATTTCTGTTTCACTTATTCTTGCTGTATCTCTTCATTTCTGATGATGGGGTTTATATTTTCTTTTTAATTTGAACTTGATGTCTGCAATCACTAAACTATGATCTGAGTCTATATCCGCTCCTCCATCTTCTTTTAATTGTAATCATATCAGTCATGTTCTTGGTTTTTCCCATTATTTGAATGCCACGTCCATTTTCTACATTCCTTTCTTTTGTTGGAATCTTGTGGTCCACAGTAAATTCTAACATTTGTTCACCTCATTCATTTCTTTCTCTGAAACCATATTTTCCCATGATGTTTTTCCAACCATCATTATCTATTCTGACTTTGGCATTCCAATCAGAGCTTTGTAAAATAAGTCAATATCCTCATCTGTGCTATCACATGTGGGTGCATATATCTGGACTACTGATATATTAAATGGTTTTGCTTGAAATCTTGCTACTATGATTAGTTCATTGACTGGTTTATAGTCTAACAGTACCTCTCTAGCTGTTTTGTTAAGGAGTAAGCCAACTCCTGCTTCATGCTTGGTGTCATGCCCTGACCATATGACTTCGCATCCATTTATCTCTCCTGATAATGTCCATCGCATCTCCGCCAGTCCTAGTATATCACACTGATATCTCTTCATTTCCTTGTGAAGTAGTTCTAGCTTTCCTGACATAAAAAGTGTCCATCCAAAGTGTCCATACATTCCATGTTCCTACAGTTTCTTTTTGGTATCCCACTTTTCGATCCAGCCCCGATCGCTCGATTGGTATCGCGGACCTTGTTGATCCAGGCGACATCCGAGCCAGCACATTTTGGCTGTTGATTATATAGACATCAGATAACAATTGTGTTTTTTCTTTAAGGTCAGAGCATTGGCACTCATTTGACTGACTATTCCTCCTTTATCCAGGCTTGGGTATGGCATGAGACCCTATATTTCTGTTTTTAGATTGTTCTGTGCTTTTTCAGATGTGGAAATTTTGTAGATGGTTGATCTACAAAATTTATTGTTGAAAGTTTTTTCACTTGGTTATACTATAAATTAAAGATGCAAAGAAATTATATTAGTGGTTTCATTCTTTATCCAAGTGTAAGCAAACAAAGTTTGTGCACAGTAACTTCATGACTAGGCTATTTGTATATAAAGACTAATGTATATAAAGAACTCCCCAGTTGACACTGGGGAGCTCTTTTGCTTGGTAGAACAGCAGGAAGGAGTGTTGAGAAGGGGCTATCCCTGGAAGTTGAAAAAGGAAGCTGTGAGCAAGAGAGAGAGAGAGTGAGGAGTGATTTCTTTGCATGGAGGGTGATTGAACCATGGAATGCAATGCCTGATAGAGTGGTGAGTTCAAGGAGTGGTATGATAGACTTTGTATCATACATACATATTTGACAAGTAGTTTTTTTTAACTTTTCACAGATGAGAACTATGAGAACTCTACTCTAATCATCTGGAATTTGACCTTCTTCTTCTTATTATTATTCAGGCCTCCACGGAGTCAAGAGACTCATCCCAGAAGGTGCTTCCTAGGAAACACAAAGTCTATCATACCACTACTTGAACTCATTGACCGTTCCTGATGTCACCACTCTATTAGGCAATGTATTCCACAGTTCCACCACCTCCCCACAAAGAAACCACTCCTCACCCTCCTGCACACACCTTCCTTTCGTATTTTCAGGAATGGAATCTTGTCATCGCTCCTTCCTGCTGCTCGACCAAGTGAAAGAACTCCCCAGCATCCACTCTGTAATTGCCTCTCAACAATTTAAAAGTCTCGATCATATCGACTAAACTCTGCAGTCCACATTTTCTCAGCTGATCCTCATAATTCACATTGTATAGTCCTGAAACCATCTTTGTTATCTGCCTCTGCACTCTGTCCTCAGTTAACTTATTCCCTTGAAATCATGGGAACAAAATTTGAGAACAATAGTCTAAGTGTGGTCTGATCAGAGTCTTATCTCTGCAGGTTAGCGTCCTTCTCAGTATTGCAGCAATCCTTCACCACTTTTGCAATATGTCCCCCTGAATTTCAGTTTCCTATCGATCATCACCCCAGATCTCTTGTCTCCCCTACTTCCTCCAGCACAGCTCCTCCAATCGAGTATGTAGCCTCCCATCGATCTATCGCAAACTTCAACACTTTACATTTTGCTGCATTAAATCGATACTCCCATTCATTTGACATCTGTCTAGTTTATTCAAATCCTCTTGCAGTGCCACCACATCTGTACTATTACTAATAACCTTCCCACCTTCACATCATCTGCAAACAACTGAATATCCTCTTGCAATCCACTGACAATGTCATTGATATAAAGGTTAAATAATAAAGGTCCCAATACTGAGCCCTGTGACACCACACTTGTAACTTTCTACTTCCTGGATATTGCCCCACCATACACAACTCTCTGATACCTATCCGATAGCCAATCCTGAATCCAGTTGACTAATCTGGCATCTAAACCCATGTGCTGTAACTTAAATATCAGCTTATCATGTGACACCCTGCCAAATACCTTTGCAAAATAAAATAAAAAAAGGCACTGTATGCCTTTCCCTTCATCAACTGCTCTTGTCACTTTATTATAAAAGGCAATCATATTACTTAAGCAAGAGCATCCCTTAACAAATACATTCTCACACATAACATTACCCTCATCTACCCCAATACTGTATATAGTCCCTCATTGATTTCTCCAAGACCTTAACAACTACTGATGACACACAAACTGGTCTATAATTATACACTTCCAGTTGGCTACCACCCTTATGCAATGGCACTATCTTACCTTCCTTGCATTCCTTGAGTACCTTTCCCTTAGGCAGACTTTCACTGAAAAGCCATGTCAAAGGAGCTGTCAGTTCTTTAGCACATTTTCTCAAAACCCATGGTGAAATACTATCCAGTCCCACTGCTTTATTGACATTCATAGTACTCAGTATTTGGAACACACTCTCCTCTAAACCTTGAACTTTCCCTACCCCTCTAGTATTAAAACCTTCTTCTTCAGGATGAAATACTCCAATAAAGTGCTCATTGAACAACTCCACTATGTCCTCTTCATCAGTCACTCTATTCCCATTTTTATCCCGCAATGTCATCCTTCCACAATTATTTCTCCTCCTACTGGTCACATAGCTAAAAAATTCCCTAGGATTTTCTTTGGATCTTTGTGGCAATCTCTTCTCATATTCCAGTTTTGCCTTCCTCATCATACTAGTCACTCTCCTGGCCTGAGTCCTATATTCTTCATGCATCTGCTCTCCACCCCTCTCCTTATATCTCTTCCATAATCTGTTTTTCACCTGCAGTTCATGTTTAATATTGTTTGCCATCCACTTTACACCAAATTGTGTCCTCTTCTTCATGCATGGAATACAGCTTACTATTGGTGCTAACAAATATTCCTTCACCATTTCCCAAAATTCCTTCACTACTGATATCCTGATCTTCCAATTCTGTCCTCCATGGAACTGCCTCAAATTGATATCTAAGATTATTATAATCACCAGCCTTATAATTCCACATATGTTCCCTTTTCTTTGATACTGCTACATGTCTATTCATCTTCCATGTCAAAACCACATGGTCACTCTCTCCAAATGGGGGAAGGGGAGGGGGAGAGATGTCATCTCAGTTATTATCAGTTCTTCTGATGCTATGACCAAATCCAAAACTCTTGAACTGCTTGTTCCCTCTATTACATGTTGCCCCTCAAGAATTCTAGAAATTCCATTCCCTTATTACTACATGCATTTTCCTCTTCTCAGCTTATACTACTGTAGTTAAAATCTCCCATAACAATCATTCTTCTTGCACTTGCCAAGGTTAACTGCCTAAACATCTTCTGCTCCTCACCCTCTGTACTCCTTGGCTTGTAGCAACAACCCACTAAATATCCTGTCTTGCCCATATGCTTATCTCACACCATATCTTTCAAAACCATTAGTGTCATTGCCTTCCAAAGCCTCCACTCTTAGAGAACATAAGTCATCACTTATCATAAGCAGTATTCCACCACCACATTTTTCCTTCCTATCCTGTCGAAAAAAAAAAATGCTGTACTCTGCTACTTCTATTCCTGTTATTATATCATCTTCTGTCAACCACATCTCAGTAATCCCAATAATCTTTGGCCAAGCCACTATCAGATTCACAAGTTCATCTCCTTTATTCCAGATACTCCTGACGTTAGTATAAAGCATAAAAATGTCACTGCTTCTATACTTATCCTTATCATTATCCCCTCCAGGTCCCACTAGACTCAGTGTTACCTGATGTCGTCCCCCATCCCCCCCTTATGAATTATGCTGTGTAGTCATTAGCTGTGTAAATATTTTATAACTCTATATTTGAGCATTTCTGGCCGAATATTATTTACTTTTCACATTTTAGATTTCTAGTGGCCTCTTCTACCTCTAGTATTGATATGAACTCTTGATTGCATTCCACTTGAATATTTTCTATCATTGTTTAGCAATCTTTAGAAGTAATTCAGTCATTCAGAATATCTTTTTTATCTTTAATTTTTATATTACCTTGATCATTTCTAATTTTTTCACAGTACTCTTTTCTCTATTTTGAAACTTCTTCAATAGCCTGCAGAATATTTTGTCATCTTCATTTGTCTTCCATATTCTTATCAAAGTCTTCCCATGACTTTTTTCTAACTGCTTTTACATGTAGATTCTCTTTTAAATTTTTCTCTGCTTACTCTCTCTCTCTCTCTCTCTCTCTCTCTCTCTCTCTCTCTCTCAGGGCATCTGCAGGCGTACTAGCTATGAATATCTACTTTAAACCACCACTTCTGGGATACTAATTGGTCTGTAATTTGATACTTCTGTCTTGGAGCCACCTTTATGTAATGGAACTACGAGGATTGTAAATAAAGTTGTGGCAACATGTGTACAAAATGTAAAATAGTTTATTTATCAAGTCTATACAATTACATCCTTTTTGTGGGATGCCACTGGATACCATCAGCTGAGTGTTGTCTGTTGATATCATTGAACCTCTTGCACATCATGAAATCGCAGACCTCTGAGGGGTTCTTTCATTTTGGGTAATAAGTCGAAGTCACAAGTACTCGTATCCAGTAAATACAGAGGGTGTTTCAATACTTCCCATTGCCACCTGTCTAACATCCCTATCACCATTTGCAACACATGACATTATGCATTGTCATGTAATATAAACAATGGAGAACCTGTGAAAAACTGTAGTCGCTTTCTCCTTAAAGCTGAATGAAAATGGTGCTCCAGAAATCGTCAATAGTGCTGTGTGTTAACAGTTTATCCCTTTGAGCACAGCATGATGAAGAATGACACCTTGAATATCATAAGCAACTATCAGCATGACTTCTGTGCTGGTTTCCTGGTGAAGTTTTTTAGGAAGGGGTAATCCTGAATAGACATATTTGTTGTCCTGGAAGCAATATTTGTTGGATTGTCTCTTCAGTTCAGGCTCATATGCCCTTGCTCAAGTTTCATCAATGGCTATGGATACAATTCAGGAATGCATCTTCTTCATTTTTGTATCATTCCAGATGGAAGCTAGCAACCATATTTCTGTGTACCTGTGTCATCATTTTTGAATCTCAATCAAGTGATGTGGAACCCAACAAGCTGAAGTTTTGCGCATACTGAGCCTCTCTTTTAGGATATAGGATGCATGTTGGAACGAAAGTACTGAACCAAAGAAAGATGAATGACAGTAAAAGTGAGAAGAATGATAGCGAAAGTTGGATGCATGTTAGTCCGAAAGTACGGAAACAAAGAAAGAAATGTGAGCGTGAAAGTGAGAAGAATGATAGTGAAAGTTGGACGTATGTTGGACCGAAAGTACGGAAACAAAGAGGGATGAATGAGAGGGAAAGTGAGAAGAGGGGATCGAGAGTTAGAAAGTTAGAAAGATTTAATGATAGAGAGAATGTGTCGCGAGGTTCGGAAGGTGAATTGGATTGGATGAAGCAAGAAATGAAATGGATGCGGAATGAAATTAAGAGAAGTCACGTCAAAACTATTAAAATAAATCATGATGGCATGAAAGAGTTAACGAAAGATGAGTGAGTGGTGTTGTATGGCGACTCCATTATTAAAGGTGTGCTAGAGGATAAAATGCACAAGGTATGTTTTCCAGGTGGTAAAATGAGTAGAGTGATTGAGGCATTAAATAGGAGGTGGGAAAGAGCAAAAGAGTTAATTGTATTAATTGGTACAAATGATTTTAGAGAGAACAAAGAGCATGTCAAAATGAATATCAAGAGACTGCTTGGAAAGATAAAAGAGAATAGTGTGACAGGAAGGGTAGTCAGTGTGTTGCCTAGGTATGATTGTGGTGAAATGAGGCAGAGAGCAAGGATTATGAATGATATTCTGGCTGAAATGTGTGAGGAGATGGAAGTACAGTTTGTTAATGTGTGGAATGAGTTTGAGGGACGAAGCTGTATGGGAGCGATGGACTGCATTTGAGTGGTTATGGTGTGAGTCGCTTTGAGAGACTGCTGCTGGAAAGTGGAGAAGTGAATAGAGAGAATGAATCAGATCGAGAGGGGGAGTGAAGTAGAAGAGCAGGAGAGTAAGAGAGGAGAGATTGAAGAAGTGGAAATGAATGGGGAAGTGAGTGGTATGAGTATAGAAAATGAGAGAATGGGTGTGCAAGAGGAGCAGGGAAACGGGGAGGCTCAGGGTGGACAGGGATACACAACGTGAGAAAGGTGGATGCTCCAAGAGGAGGTGAGAGCATGTGTAGGCAGGAAAGTAATGGGATGATCAGGGATCAAAAGGAAACAGATGGAATTGCAAAGGGAATTCTAAAATGAAGAAGCAGAAAGGGAAATGGCCCCAGTCCAGCATGGAGAGATCACATCGAGTGAGTGGTATCAGTGAAACTAGCTGTAGATCCAGAAATGAGTTGTTGTGTTTGTATACCAATGCTAGAAGTATAAGAAACAAGGCGGATGAAATGGTTGCACTAATTGCGTCTGTGCACCCAGAAATTGTCGGAATAAGTGAGACATGGTTAGATGAGGATGACATCCTGACAGGAATAGAGATGGAAAGGTATGATGTGTTTCGTGAGGATAGAAGGGGTAAGAAGGGAGGGGGAGTGCTATTGATGATAGAGAAAGAGTTATGTCCATACAAGGTAGAGATGCAAGAGGGAAATGGGGCCAGTGGTTTTGAGGCAGTATGGTGTGAGATAGAGGTGAATAGAATCAATTACTTGGTGGGATGTTGTTATATACCTGGTAATGTGGATGGTGGTGATAGTCAAATTTATAGTCAAATAAGCCAATCAGATAAGAAAAGGGTGATCATTATGGGTGATTTTAATTATGGCAATATAGACTGGAATGAAGAGATAGCAACTGGAAGTAAAGAAAATGAGTTTCTTGAGTTTTTGAGGGATAACTACCTCAGACAGTATGTAACAGAGGGCACACGAGGATTAAGGGTCTTGGATTTGGTCATCTCATCGGAGGATGTAATTATCAATGAGGTATCAAATCATCCACCAATTGGTGAAAGTGACCATGAGGTGATTACTTGGGTGGTTGCCAGCAGTGCAAGGACCCCTGTGAAAAAAGGGTATATGAGGAACTACAAGGGGGAGGTGATTATGAAGAGCTCACGAGACAGCTTGCAGGTGTAGCATGGAATGAGGAGTTAGCTGGAAAAGAGATCAATGCAGCTTGGGGGATTTTCAAAAAATATTTAGTAGATGTAATGTCTAAATGTATACCATGGGCGAGAAGGTTAAATAAGGTAGGTGTGAGATGGATGAATAAAGAGATTAAGCATGCAATACAGAGAAAAAGGGCACTGTGGAGGCAGCATAAGAGAAGTGGAAGTAACCAATTTCATGAGGTCTACAAAGACCAGGCAAGGAGGGTGACTTGGTTGGTGAGAGTAGCTAAAGAGAGGTATGAACAGCAGTTAGCTAATGAAGCCAAAAAGAATCCTAGGGAGTTCTTTCAATATGTAGCCAGCAAAAGAAAGAATGATTATGGAAGGATGACATTGATTGGAAGAAATGGTATAAAGACAGCTGTTGCAGAATGTGTGGTGGAGGTACTTTATGAGCAGTTCATAAAGATCTTTCAATCTTGGGAATGTGACTTCATGGAGAGATTAAGAGCAGTTGATGATGGCGAGGAGAGACTGACTGTAAGTGAGCAAGAGGTGTTTGGGGAGTTGAGTAAACTAGATGTAAATAAGGCTGTGGGACTTGATAATATATCACCGCATATTCTGAAGGAATGTGCCAGAGAGTTGACACCTGCCTTGACATATTTTTTTTAATATGAGTCTTGCACTTGGTTAAGTCCCTAAAGAGTGGAAGGAGGGCAAGATTGTGCCACTTCATAAAGGAGGTGATCGAACTCAAGCATCAAACTATAGGCCTATTTGTGTGTCAGGTGTTGTGGTTAAGTTGTTGGAGAAGCTTGTGAGAACTAGGATCCAGAGTTGGGTTGACAACAATGGTATAATATTTGATGGACAGCATGGATTTGCTAAAGGGTGGTCATGTTTTAGTAATCTACTTACTTATTACAATAAAGTGACTGCTTCCTTGGACAGAGGAGAAGCATACACAGTAATATACTTGGATTTCGCAAAAGCTTTTGATAGAGTACCTCATGATAAGTTGACAGTCAAACTAGAGCAGATGGGGTTGGATATTAGATTAGTGCATTGGATTGGAGACTGGCAATCTGATAGGTATCAACAAGTTGTGTATGGGGGTGCAATATCCAGGAAAAGGAAAGTCACTAGTGGAGTGCCTCAGGGATCTGTTTTAGGGCCATTACTATTCAACTTGTATATTAATGATATTGGCGAAGATTTGGATGGAGATATTCAGTTGTTTGCAGATGATGCAAAGTTGGGACGAACCATAAAGAGTAGTGAAGATGTTGTGGCCTTGCAAGAAGACTTGAATAAATTCAGTGATTGGGCAAGCAAATGGGGATGTGAGTTCAATGTTGCAAAATGTAAGGTTTTAAAATTTGGAAAACAAAGATGGGATGCAGAATTTATGCTTGGTAAGAATATATTGTTGGAAGTAGAGGAAATAAGAGATCTGGGAGTGATAGTGGATAAGGATCTAAAATTTAGGGGTCACATCGCCAAAATTGTGAAGTCAACACAAAGACTTCTGGGAATGATGAGGAGGACACTGACGTGTAGAAGTAGGGAGATTCTTGTTCCATTGTATAAGGCTTTGATTAGGCCACACATGGACTATTGTGCCCAGATTTGGTCACCTGGTTTTCAGAAGGATGAAGAGATGTTGGAAAGGGTCCAAAGGCGACTGACTAAGGTAGTTTCTGACCTCTGGAATGTCGAGTATGAGGAAAGATTGAAAAGATGTAATTTGCAGAGTCTAGTGGAGAGAAGGAAGAGGGGAGATATGATAGAGACCTACAAGTTGGTAAGGGGTTGTTATAGGATCAATGGTGGAGAAGTTCTACAGAGAATAGTGGGAGATCTGGGGAGAACCAGAGGTCATCCCTGGAAACTGTATAAAGAGGGTGTGAGTAGGGGAGTGAGAGGCAGGTTTTTTTCGTGCAGAGTTGTGAGTGATTGGAATGCCTTGCCTGAGAGTGTGGTGTCTGCAAGGAGTTTGAATGTGTTTAAGACGCGGTATGATGAGATGTGTGTGTGAGATAAAAGGACCTCCTAGATGAGTCTTTGACTCCATGAGGTCTTGTTTGATGATAATAATAATAATAATAATAATAATAATAATATGCTAAACACTTTGGTGGTTTATATCAGTTTTTTAGGACTGCTGGTATACAGTCCATCATCAATCAACTGCGAGGGGTCCCAAACAAGCTCAACATGTTCATCTCAAATGGTTGGTCATCCTGCATGGCAGTTATCATCCAGGTGATCTCACCCTGCATGAAATGCACTGACCTATCTTGTGACAGTCCAGTACAGTAGAGACTGTTGTCACAGGATTCCCTAAGGCCATGATAACAGTTGCTCACAGTTTTACCTCATGCTTTTAAAAATTAGAAAAATTAAATTAGAAAAATGATCCAGGATCATTGTTCTAATCTTGTAAACATACGTTAGAGCTTTGCACACTGAGAAATTGACTTTAACCAATTCTCCACACAATGCACACTTGTTAGAATGGGCTGTGTCGCCTTGTACGTATGTACAGTACATACAACTAGTGCCTCTATCTGTCAAGAGTAACATTTGAGTTACCAACTACATCTCTTGACAGTGTTGCTACTACTTTATTTACAACCCTCATATCTTACCCTCTTTCCACTTCCTTGAAACTTTCCCAAAGCTGAAACTTAAATTAAACAACTTCATTGGAGGCACTGACAGTTTTTTGCTAAGTTGATATTTACCAAAGTGCTCAGCATATTGGTATGCTTCTGAGCGCTTCCAATTCATCTACATCAATTCTCATATCAATAACTGCAAAGTCACCACCTGAATGATACGTTCTTGCAAAATGATCACTTAGTAGCTCAACTATTGTTCTGCTTCTGCCACTTTTATAAGATCACCACTGAGTAAAGTTTTCCTTCATAATAATTTTTTCTCCTACTTGCTACATAGCAAAAAAAAAAAGTCTTTTGGATTTACTTTGGCCAACTTAGCTAATTTTCTCTCATAATCTCTCTCATAATTTTCTCTCATAATCTCTCATAATCAGCACGTGGCGGTGAATTTGAGCTGTGCAGAAGAAAGTGATTTTTAATCGGTGAATAGTCCGCTTTTTTCCCCGTTTTTCTACGTTTTTGAGTGCTAAATTGTTTCTCTGAATACGAGTGTACTTCAGTGGTTGTTTTTTGGAAGTTAGTTGCTGTCGCAATATAATATATTTTGGTACCGTCGGAATCGAACGAGTAACGGTGGAAGACAAAACGAAGCTAAGTTACTGTATTTAGTTATATTTCATTTTATTTAATTATATTTAGTACTTAAATGTTCTGATGTTTGTACTTTTTTTCCCTCTTATTTATTAATTGAATAATTATTAAAGATTACGCTACTCGGCAGTAAGGAATGATGGTGGATTCAGCAGCAGTCGCAAGTGGCGTAACGCCAAGTCCTCCGCCATTTAGGAACTCAATTATTAGCAATATCATAAGGGACTTTGTGGCATGCAGTACTTGCGGCATGTATGCGTCTCGGGAATTACATATGTGGCTTGTTAAAGAGACTGGAGAGCGTATGTGTGCAAAATGCAGGCAGTTGGAGGAAATAAGTACATTAGATATATCGATATCCGACTTTGTTGCTCCAGGAACGGGGAATGAATGTAGGAAGACAAGTAGTATGATAGGAGAGAATGAGAAAATAATAGTTGATAGTGTGGAAGGTGTGAGTGACTGTGGAAGTTTAGGAGATGGTTTTGTTTGGCAGAGTGAATTTAGATTAAGAGTGACTGACCTGCAGAGGGAGATAGATGAGTTGAAAGAGGAGGTGGAATGTCTTGTGAATGAGAGCAGAAGTATGAAAGATAAGATTAGGAGAATGGAAGAGATAAATGCAAGGCGAATCAGAGTAGGAGAGAGAGAGAATTTAGGGAGTATGAGTGAGAGGTATGTGGGTGCTAGAAGAGGAGAGATTGGAAACAGTAGAAGAGAGGGAATGAGAGAGAGGTATGGGAATGCTAGCAGACGAGAGGATGGAAACAGTAGGAGAGAAGGAATGAGAGAGAGATATGGAAGTGCTAGAAGAGGAGAGAATGGAAACGGTAGGAGAGATGGAATGAGAGAGAGGTATGGGAATGCTAGAAGACGAGTGGATGGAAACAGTAATAGGAGAGACAGAATGAGAGAGGGATATGGAAGTGCTAGAAGTGGAGAAAATGGAAACAGTAGGAGAGAGGGAATGAGAGAAATGTATGGGAGTGCTAGAAGAGGAGAGAATGGAAACAGTAGAAGAGAGAGGTATGGGAATGAAAGAAGAGGAGAGAATGGAAATAATAGGAGCGAGGGAATGGTAAGAGGTATAATGTATGGCGACTCAATGATTCGTGGTGTTCAAGATAGGATGCGTGAGGAGTGTTTGCCAGGAGGAACAATAGAAAGGGTGGCTATGGCAATTAAGAGAGGTGAAAGGGTGGATGAGATGATTGTGATGGTAGGAACGAATGACTTGAGTGGTAATGTAAGTCGGGCAGCGAGAGATATGAGATTTTTGCTTGAGACTGCACGGAAGAAGACAGAGAGAGGAAAAATAGTGTGCGTGTTGCCTAGGTATGATAATGATGAGCTGAGCAGAAGAGCGGTGATATTGAATGGCATAATAGCGAGAATGTGTGACAAGAGAGGACTGGTATATGTGGATGCTTGGAGTGCGTTTGAGGAAAGAGAGGAGTTGTATGTGAGAGACCGTTTACATTTGAATGAGGAAGGATGTAGGCATCTGGAGAGATTGCTGTTCTGAACGAGTCAGTGTGTCCCAGGGAGGATGATAGCAGGGGTGGCCTCTTGTGGGAATGGATACTTGGGAGAAGGGAGACAATGTCAGGTAACACTGAGCCCAGTGGAGTCTAGAAGGGATAATGCTGGGTATAGAAACAATGGCATTTATATGCTATATACTAATGCCAGGAGTATCCGGAATAAGGGAGAGGAATTGGTGGCGCAGATAGCATCAGCCTGGCCAAAAATTATTGCGATCACTGAGATGTGGTTGACAGAAGGGGATATAAAAACGGGAATTGAAGTCGCTGGGTATAGCATTTTTCGTCAGGATAGGAGGGGAAAACGTGGTGGTGGGGTGCTGCTTATGATAAGTGATGACCTATGTCCTCTAAGAGTGAAGAATTTGGAAGGAAGTGAGACAAATGATTTTGAGAGCGTATGGTGTGAGGTAGAGGTAGGCAAGACAGGATATTTAGTAGGATGTTGCTGCAGACCCAGGAGCACAGAGGATGGGGACCAGGAGATGTTTAGACAGCTAAGTTTGGCAAGTGCAAGAAGGATGATTGTTATGGGAGATTTTAACTTCAGTAGTATAAATTGGAGAGAGGAAGATGCATGTAACAATAGGGGAATGGAATTTCTAGAATTCTTGAGGGACAAATGTCTTAGGCAACATGTAACAGAGGGAACAAGAGGTTCAAAAATTTTGGATTTGGTTATAGCATCAGAAGAGCTGATAATAACTGAGTTGACATCTCTCCCACCAGTTGGAGAGAGTGACCATATGGTGTTGACTTGGAAAATGAATAGACATGCAGGAGTATCAAAGAGATGGGAACTTATGTGGAATTATAAGGCAGGTGATTATAATAGTCTTAGATGTCAACTTCGGGAAGTTTCATGGAGGGAGGAATTGGAAGGCCGGGATATCACCAGTGCGTGGGAAATTGTGAAAGAATATTTGTTATCAGCAATGGTAAGTTGTATACCACGAGTGAAGAAGAGGATGCAATTTGGAGTGAAGTGGATGACAAACAATATTAAACAGGAATTGCATGCGAAAAAGAGGCTATGGAAGAGATATAAGGAGACAGGTGAAGAGATGCATGAGGAATATAAGACACAGGCCAGAAGAGTGACTAGTGTGGTAAGGAAAGCGAAATTGGAATATGAGAGGAGATTGGCCCTAAGATCCAAAGAAAATCCTAGGGAATTTTTTAGCTATGTGGCCAGTAGGAGGAGAAATGACTGTGGAAGAATGATATTGTGGGATAAAAATGGGAATAGAGTGACTGATGCAGAGGACATAGTGGAATTGTTCAATGAACACTTTATTGGAGTATTTCATCCTAGAGGAGTCAGTTTTAATGCTAGAGTGATAGGACTGGTATGAGGTCTGGAGGTACAGGAGGAGAGTGTGTTTCAGATACTGAGTACTCTGGATGTCAGTAAAGCTGTGGGACTGGATGGTATTTCGCCACGAGTTTTGAGAGAATGTGCTAGGGAATTGACAGTACCTTTAACGTGGCTTTTCAATGAAAGTCTGGCTTTGGCAAAGGTGCCCAGGGAATGGAAGGAAGGTAAGATAGCGCCATTGCATAAGGGTGGTAACAGACTGGAAGTGTCTAATTATAGGCCAGTCTGTGTGTCATCAGTAGTTGTTAAGATCTTGGAGAAAGTAGTGAGGGACCGTGTACAGCATTGGGCAGATGAGGGTAATGTTATCTGTGAGAATCAACATGGATTTGTGAAAGGACGCTCTTGTTTTAGCAATATGCTAGCCTTTTATAATAAAGTTACAAGAACATTAGATGAGGGAAAGGCATATACTGCAATTTTCTTAGACTTGGCGAAGGCATTTGACAGGGTGCTACATGATAAGCTGATATTTAAGTTGCAGCACATGGGTCTGGATATCAGATTGGTCAACTGGATTCAGGATTGGCTGTCTGATAGGTATCAGAGAGTTGTGTATGGTGGAGCAGTTTCCAGGAGGCAGAGGGTTACAAGTGGGGTCCCACAGGGCTCAGTACTAGGACCTATATTGTTTAACCTTTATATCAATGACATAGCCAGTGGATTGCAGGGGGATATTCAGTTGTTTGCGGATGATGCGAAGCTGGGAAGGATTATTAGTAATAGTGCAGATGTGGTAGCCCTGCAAGAGGATTTAAATAAGCTAGATAGATGGGCAAATGAATGGAGGTGTCAGTTTAATGCAGCAAAATGTAAGGTCTTGAGGTTTGGGAAACATCGATGGGATGCTGCATACTCTATGGGAGGAGTTATACTGGAGGAAGTAGGGGAGACAAGAGATCTGGGGTTGATGATTGATAGAAACCTGAAGTTTAGGGAACATATTGCAAAGGTGGTGAAGGTAACACAGAGGATTGCTGCTATTATGAGTAGGACACTGACCTGCAGAAATAAGAGGGTTATCATTCCGTTGTATAAGTCTCTGATCAGACCACACTTGGACTATTGTTCTCAGATTTGGTCCCCAGGATTTGAAGGGGATAAATTAACTGTGGAAAGGATACAAAGACGGATGACAAAGATGGTTTCAGGACTGTACAAGGATAGTTATGAGGATCGGCTGAGAGAATGTGGACTGCAGAGTTTGGTGGATAGAAGAAGGAGAGGTGATATGATTGAGACTTTTAAACTGTTGAGAGGTGGTTACAGGGTTGACACTGGGGAGTTCTTTTGCTTGGTTGATCAGCGGGAAGGAGTGATGACAAGAGGTTATCCCTGGAAGTTACGAAAGGAAACTGTGAGCAAGAGGGTAAGGAGTGGTTTCTTTGTGTGGAGGGTGGTTGAGCCGTGGAATGCATTGCCTGATGGAGTGGTGGGAGCTAGAACGGTCAGTGAGTTTAAAGAGTGGTATGATAAACTTTTTGTTTCTCAGGGGAGGACCTCCCCTCGATGAGTCTTGACAGACTTTATGTCTTAGGAAGGACCTCCATCGATGAGTCTTTTGACTCCTTGGAAGCCTGAATAATAATAATAATAATAATAATAATCTTATTTAGCCTTCCTTACCATACTAGTTTCCATAGCTCAATTAGTTTCCACAGAGACGTTTGGTTGGAAAGGCCTGAGTTCAAATCTTGTCTATGATGTGAGGAATCTTTATCCAAGCTTTTCAATTAAAGATAACATACGAAGAGGTGGAGGATTTTTTTTTCTCTGGAAACTCAGATTTTTCATCCCTGCAAACATTCACCCATGAACAACAGATCTACAGGCATAGCATACTACCAGACAAGGAAGGCAATGGGAAACTACTTCGTTCTATAATAATTCCCTAGTAAAGTAAGTAATACTGCTACCCTCACCAGCCATTGGCTTGAAACACACACACACACACACACACACACACACACACACACACACACACACACACACACACACACACACTATTTACTCTTCTTGCACACCCTTTGTGCTCACAAGCATACTGATTAAATTGTTTATATTCTATTCACAATGCTTTCTCTTTTACATCTTCTGCATTATATCACTACTCATCCTTTTAATCTCTACTCCTTGGTTTATCTTCCTGACCCTGGTTATGCAGTCTGATACTGCCTCTCTCAAACAATTCCTAATCACTTCCCATGTACTATTGACATTTTTTCGTTATAGCTTCTTATACCATGACACTGCTCCAAGACACCACATAATCGCAAGCTATGTAGTTTCATAAACCCTTTTTTGACCGAGAACTCCACATGTTGACTAACCTCTTAGAACAAGACATCATGGTCACTTTCCTCAATCAGAGATAGAATTGCTACTGTGGTTATGGATAGATATTTTGATGGTATTACCAGATTTAACACTCTTAAACTCCTGATCCTCTCCATCACATGCTGTTTCAGGCAATTATCCCTTAATAACTGTATAAATTTCCTTTCCATATTTCCATGTGCCCTTTCCTCTCTCTATTGACACATGCTGGCCACTGAATTAAAAACCTCTATGCAGATGTGTGTAAACGTCACTTTGCAACATATATGCAAAATACTTGATCGTGTGTGTCACCATGTGTTCTAGGTAACTACTTAAGAATGCTGCCTGCTAGTCAGTAATTGTCAATATGTTTGGAGTTCAATAAAGGGCTTTAATTTGAGTGCTTGTCTGGCTGGCTGGCTGGCTGGAGCCATGATTTTGAAAACAGCAGAGCTAACTGGTTTTACAAAAGGTAAGATATCCCGGGTGTTTAATCAGTGAAAAAATAACCCACTGCTTGTCTAAGAGGCATAACTGTGGTCCTAAGACAGTCTGTCACAAGGGAAATCTCCATCATGTGAGAAGGCTTATATTGTCAAACAGAACTTCCCCTGTGTAGTAATTAACTGAAGCATTTAATGAAGGTTGTTCTTGATCCCACCAAACTATGTGCAGGGAACTGAAGAGGACTGGGATTGGCAGTTACATGCTATGCAGAAACTACTGATTTCTGTGAAGATCCAGAATATTCATCCACAGTGGTGTCAGGAACACCGTGATTGGAAACTGGAAAAATCATGTGGGCCAGCAAGTCACAGTACACCTTGTTCTGCACTGAGTAGGCAGAGAGTTTGGTGGGAGCCTCACGAAGCAATTAACCCAATTTGCCTTGTAAACACAACTCAAGGTTCTGGAGATGGTGTCATGGTGTGGGGCATGTACTGTTGGTATGGAACATTGTTACCGATTAAGTCCATCCTGCAATGTTCACTTGTTATCTAACAGGTGATGGTTGTTTAATGGACAACAATGCTACTGTCCATCATGCAAGAACTATTCCACAATGGTTCAGCGAGCATGACAGTGACTTCCACAGTCTTCACCTGGACACCACGAAGCCCAGATCTGAATCGCATTGAGATTGTATGGGACATGTTAGAAAAACAGATCTTGGAGCAAAGTCCTCTTCCGTCAAATCTGAGCCAGTTAAAAGATTGTCTGGTGAATGCCTGGTATATTGTAGACATAGATGCAATCCAACACCTTGTAGAATCTATGCCAAACTGCATATGCACAGTAATTCAGGCTAAAGAAGGTCCAACACAGTATTAAATAAAAGATTCTAATTCAGTGGCCAGTATGTGTATATCCACATAGTTGAACTATCCCATGCTAATTGCTTGGCCTGCACTCATGTTAATCTTCCAATGCACAGCATCCAATAATGGTGTAATATAAATTTATATAAATGGCATGGCATAATATAGATTTATATTATAAAAAATAAGAAAAGAAATCTCAAGCATATTGCTTGACACTCAAGCAAGTGTCAAGATATAAATATCTTGGTTGCTGGCTTAATGAACGGTGGGATCCAGAAATAGATATAAAGACAAGGATTGAAGTTGCACGGCAGTCCTTCATGAAAATGAGAACACTATTCTGCAATAAAGACCTAAACATGGAAGTCAGATGCCGAATGCTGAAATGCTAAGTGAAATGCTCTATGGAGTTGAAACATGGACATTGAAGGCGACAACCATCAAGAAAATCGAAGCCTTTGAGATGTGGCTATACAGAAGAATGCTAAAGATATCATGGACAGAAAAAATTACCAATGAAGATGTCTTAAAATCCATTGGCAAAGCTAAACATCTTGTACAAATAATCAAGAAACGAAAAACATCATATCTTGGACACATCATGAGAAACAGCAAATACCAACTTCTACAAACTATTTTGGTAGGAAGAATTGATGGCAAAGGAACTAGAGGAAGAAAAAGAATATCATGGTTTGACAACATCAAGACGTGGACAGGAAAGAGCAGTGCACAACTGCTCAGATTAGCACAAGAGCGCAGTTTGTTCGCCAAGATGGTCGCTGACCTTCGATAGAAGAAGAAGAAAAGAAATCTCAAGCATAAAAAAAACTTTTGAGAAAATTTTCAGAAAAGAGCTATGCTAATAAAAATGATAAGTACTTGCTGGATTTCTGTTCAGGGCATACACCAGTCATCACCAACATCATGTTTCAATATAAACAAATATCAGACAAATATTTGACAAATACTAGAAAAAAAATCTTATTGATATGTTATTGTTGATAGCAATATCTTCACACTGGTTTAGGATAGAAGAATATACAGGACATTTGAAATTGGAAGTGATCACCACTTAGTTTTAAGCAGAATAAAAATAAATATCATATCAAAAAGAAAAGTATGTAAGGAAGTTTTTTTTTTAAATTAAATTCGTACAACTTTTAGTGATAGACTGTAGACTCAACTGTGCAAATATTATTCAAGAACAAATAAAAGAGTTTGAAAGCAAGAACCAGACCTTCGAGTCTCAGAGGCAAACTATGAAGAAATCATTAGTCGATTCAGATTTAAAAATTTAGATTCAAGGATAAAATCAGAACTTCATGGTGGACACAAGAATTTAGAGGCTCTAGTGGAAAAGAAGACAGCTCACCATAATGTTGATGGACTTTGCAAAGGAATTTAATAGAATATTGCATGGAAAACAAAATGGGAATGGATATAAGGCTGGTGGCATGGATGGGGAGGGACTGACAGACATCAGAGGTTGGTGTATGGTGGAGTAAAAGCAAGGCGAATGAGGGTGACTAGCGGAGTTCCCTAGGACTCTGTATAAGGTTCTTCTTCTTCTTCTTGAGTATTCTGCAATTGAGCAGGTTCTTCTTTTAGTAGCAAAAACTTTACTTCCACTCTGTTCTGAGCCTTCTCTTTCAAGGTTGTATACCTGTCTCCATTCAGCATGTCATCTAGTATTGTTTTCCTTACTCTTCCTATGGGTCTTTTTCCATCTATTTTTCCTTTGATGGCATCTCTGATGATTCCATTCCCTCTCAGAATATGTACGATCCAGTTTTCCTTTCTTCTTTTTATCCTCCTTAACAGACTTCTTTCTTCTTCTACTCTTTTTAAGTCGTCTTCATTAGTTATTTTATCTGTCCATTTGATTTTTTCCATCCATCTCCAAATCCCCATCTCAAAGCTTTCCAAAATCTTAATTTCTTTCTTCAGTGTCCAAGTTTCAGCTGCATAGAGGGAAACACTCCACACATAACATTTTATTAGTCCTTTCTTTAGGTTTCTATCCATTTTACTTCTGAATAAATTCCATTTTCTATTAAAGGCATCTCTTCTCATCGCTATTCTTGCTTTTATGTCACTTTTACATCTTCCATCACTGCTAATCACACTTCCTAGATATTTAAATGTCTTTACTTGATTAAATTTTTCTCCATTTATTCTGATATCCATATTTGCCTCTTTCTTTGCTATTTTCATTACCTTTGTTTTTCTTATGTTAATTTTCATTCCATAATTGATAGAGGATTCTAGTAATCTGTTCAACAGTTTACTGGAATCCTGTATAATAATGACTTGTCATCTGCGTATCTTATTGCAAATATTGTCTATCTCCAATCTTTATTCCTTCCTCCGAATTCTCCAGTGCTTCTTTTAACATTGTTTCGGAATACATGTTAAACAAAATTGGTGACAGAGAACAGCCTCGTCCAGTGATACTTGGTTCTGTTGTATCATATATGTCTCTCACCATGGCAGTTTATCCCATATATAGTGAAATAATTAGCTTTCTGTCTTTCCAATCTATGTGCTAGGGAACTGACAGTGCCTTTAACCTGGCTTTTCAATGAAAGTCTGGCTGTGGGAAAGGTGCCCAGGGAATGGAAGGAAGGTAAGATAGTGCCATTGCATAAGGGTGGTAACAGACTGGAAGTGTCTAATTATAGGCCAGTTTGTGTGTCATCAGTAGTTGTTAAGATCTTGGAGAAAGTAGTGAGGGACCGTATACAGCATTGGGCAGATGAAGGTAATGTTATCTGTGAGAGTCAACATGGATTTGTGAAAGGGCGCTCTAGTTTTAGCAATATTCTAGCCTTTTATAATAAAGTTACAAGAACATTAGATGAGGGAAAGGCATATACTGCCATTTTCTTGGATTTAGCAAAGGCATTTGACAGGGTGCCACATGGTAAGCTGATATTTAAGTTGCAGCACATGGGTCTGGATGCCAGATTGGTCAACTGGATTCAGGATTGGCTGTCTGATAAGTATCAGAGAGTTGTGTATGGTGGAGCAGTTTCAAGGAGGCAGAGGGTTACAAGTGGGGTCCCACAGGGCTCAGTACTAGGACCTATATTGTGTAATCTTTATATCAATGACATTGTCAGTGGATTTCAAGGGGATAATCAGTTGTTTGCAGGTGATGTGAAGCTGGGAAGGATTATTAGTAATAGTGCAGATGTGATAGCCCTGCAAGAGGATTTCAATAAGCTAGATAGATGGGAATGAATGGGGGTGTCAGTTTAATGCAGCAAAATGTAAGGTCTTGAGGTTTGGGAAACATCAATGGGATGCTGCATACTCTATGGGAGGAGTTATACTGGAGGAAGTAGGGGAGACAAGAGATCTGGAATTGATGATTGATAGAAACCTGGACATATTGCAAAGGTGGTGAAGGTAACACAGAGGATTTCTGCAATTATGAGAAGGACACTGACCTGCAGAGATAAAAGGATTATCATTCCATTGTATAAGTCTCTGATCAGACCACATTTAGATTATTGTTCTCAGATTTGGTCCCCAGGATTTGAAGGGGATAAATTAACTGTGGAAAGGATACAAAGACGGATGACAAAGATGGTTTCAGGACTGTACAAGGATAGTTATGAGGATCGGCTGAGAGAATGTGGACTGCAGAGTTTGGTGGATAGAAGAAGGAGAGGTGATATGATTGAGACTTTTAAACTGTTGAGAGGTGGTTAAAGGGTTGACACTGGGGAGTCCTTTTGCTTGGTTGAACAGCGGGAAGGAGTGATGACAAGAGGCCATCCCTGGAAGTTACAAAAGGAAACTGTGAGCAAGTAGGTGAGGATTGGATTCTTTGCATGAAGGGTGGTTGAACCGTGGAATGCATTGTCTGATTGAGTTGTGAGAGCGAGAATGGTCAATGAGTTTAAGGAATGGTATGATAGACTTTGTGTTTCTTAGGGGGGACCTCCCCTCGACGAGTCTTGACAGACTTTATGTTCTTAGGAAGGACCTCCCACGATGAGTCTCTTGACTCCATGGAGGCCTGGATAATAGTAATAATAATAATAAGAAGAATAATAATACCAATCTTTTGCATTACTTCCACCATCTTATCCCATTTTACAAAGTCAAAAGCTTTATCAAAATCTACATAACAGATATTAACTTCTTTGTTCACTTCCAGACTTCTTTCACTTACTATTCTTAACAGTCCAATTGCATCTCTTGTTCCCCTACCCTTCCTGAAACCAAACTGATCTTCTCCAAGAAATTCTTCCACCTTAGATGCAATTCTTCATGTTAAGATTCTCATAAGTATTTTTGATGTATGGGAAATGAGGCTTATTGTTCTAAAATCCTTGCAGTTCACTGCATTACTTTTCTTTGGTATATTCTCCTTTGTTATAAATTAAATTTATTACTACTCTTTAATCTATATATTAATGATATAGGGAAAATTTAAGGAGGGATATTCAGTTGTTTGCTGATGATGCAAAACTGGGGAAGGCAATATGCTGCATAAATTGGATGTGCAAAAGACAATGGCTGTCAATTTAATGTTGCAAAATGTAACAAAATATACTTTATAATTAAAAGATTACATACTTTGATCATATTGATGGTCAGTATGATCAAAGTATGTAAAAGTACAGTACCATCAATATAGACAAGGCTAGGGAAAGTTGAAGTTCAGAGGGCATATTGCAAAAGTTGGCAAAATTGCTCAAAGGGTTACTTGGATGTTGAAGAACATATTGACAGGTAGAGACAGATTGTTATCCTTCAATATAAGGCTATGATTTGGCTGCATCTTGACTATTGTGCAAGATTTTGCAGGATCAGAAGGTGGTGGAGAGGATTCAGAGACAAGTGACCATGCTGATGACAGGTCTCTGGAATATTTCCTATGAAGATAGATTGAAGGTGTATAGGTCATAGAGTTTAGGAGAAATATGATAGGTATTGTGTGAATAATGGTTAGTGTGTCGATGTAGGGTCTCCAGCAATGAGTCTTCTGACTCCATGGAGACACCATCATAACAATAATAATAATAATAATAATAATAATAATAATATAAAAAAAAAGAAAGTGGACAGTACATAGCATTGGTGTAGATGATGATGGTAGTAGAAGTTTGGTGTAGTTGGTGAGTGTAAGAGGGTGGTCTGAAAAGTTCTCCACCTCGACCATAGATGGTAACACTATCGGTAAAAGATTTTTTTTTCTAAGTTGGTAAATCTGTCATAAGCATCCATGTGAAATTGCAAGTCATTTTATCAAGTAGTTTGTTTTATTCAGCTGTCTGAAGCAAAAGTGTTGTCTGTATCCCTTGAAATGGATAAAATTGAGTATCGTATGGTTATAAAATTTTTGTAAAAGAAGGTTTAACACCAAAATAAATTCATTAAAAGTTCATAAAAGTTCATGGGCACTCTTCTCCTTTATTTTTGACAATTAAGAAATAGGCTGCCGAGTTTAAATGTGACTGTACCAGCCTTGAAGATGATCCACGTGAACATCCAAAAAGTGTAACAACACCAGAAATCATTGATCAAGTGCACGATATGGTATTGGATGACCAGGAAGTCAAAGTGCATGAAATTGCTGAGACTATAGGCATTTCAAAAGAACATGTAGGATATATTTTGCATGAAGAATTGCATATGAAAAAGCTTTGCACAAGATGGGTGCTGTGCTTGCTCACAGCAGATCAAAAACATATTCACATGAAAATCTCTGAACAGTGCTTGGAACGTTTTAACAAGAAGTTTTATGTTTTAACAAAAACATAAAACTGATTTTGCGCATTGATTTATTACTATGGATGAGACTTGGATTTACCATTACACACCAGAATCCAAACAGCAGTCAAAACAGTGGACAAAAGCTGGTTGTTCATCACCAAAGAAGACAAAGTTGGTTCCATCAGCAGGAAAGATCATGATATCGGTATTTTGGGATGCTAAAGGTATTTTGTTTATTAATTATCTTGAAAACGATAAAACAATAACCGAGGAATATTATTCCGATCTTTTAACCAGACTAGATGAAAAAATTCGTGAGAAAAGACCCAGTTTGCAGAAGAAAAAAAATCATCTTTTTTGGAAAAAAATCAAGTGTTTTAGCAAGGGAAAATTTAAGGGATCTGCACTATGAATTGTTGGAACATCCACCCTATTCCCCAGATTTGGCTCCCTCTGGTCTGGCTTCTATCTCTTCCCCAAACTAAAACTCTTCCTTGCTGGCCAGTATTTTTCTTTGAATCAAGAGGTGATTACAGCTGTAGAGAGAGGTATTTTGCAGATCTTACTGAGAACCACTACAGAGATGGGAGAATGGCGCTGGAGCATCACTGGAATAAATGATCTCCCTTAAGACTAATAATTTAGTCTTAAGGGAGATTATGTTGAAAAATAAAAATAATTTTGAAATTATAAATTCGTTTTTTCATTGTTAGGCCGAGAACTTTTCAGACCACCCACATAGTAGAGTAGGTACCCTCCCCCGACGAGTCTTTGGACTCCTTGGAGGCGTCATGAAATAATAATAAATAATAATTATTATTATTATTTTATTTCCTGACACCTCCAAGGAGTCAAAGACCCAACAACTCTCCATCTTCACCACTATATCCACTAACTACACCGAATAGCTACTACCATCATCACTACACCAATGCTATCCACTGACCAACCCTAGTATTTTTTGTCTGTAAATTTTATGTGTTCTGAAAGCTGATTTGCTGTATGCCAGATAAAAAAAACCCGAGTTTCTGGGAGAAAAAACTGCTACCTCTATATGAGATTGGCTAATTCACCTTCGATTGAAAAATTCCCATATAAAGATTCCTCTTATAATGATGAGAATCGAAAAGGCACAATGTACCGTTGTTCTTCCAATTGTGCTACAGAGAGAATAATAATAATAATATACTCATTTGTTTGCTGGTGATACAAATCTTGGGAAATATTATCAGGAGCATAGAGCTAATGTGATATGCCTTCAAGTTGTTTAGTTTGAAAGTACAACAAACACAGTCTCAACTCCATGCCTATGTTATGGAGTTGAGACTCTCTCTCATAGAAGTGTCTATTTCAGGAGGATTTCATGAACGACTAATAAGGACAGATGAGTGGAACAGTTCAGCACTTTAGAATTCAGAGACAGAAGGCTGCACACTGTATTGGAATGGAGGGTGGGGTAGATTGCACCATAGGGAGTGGATAAGTAAGGGATTTTAGAGTGAAAGCAGGCAAGACATTGAATTTCTGAGGATGATGGTGATGAAGACCCAGAGTATTGCTATTATAGTTGTGTGTGTGTTGGGAAGGGGGGGAGATGCTAACAAAGAAACAAGTAAATGATAATTCCCTTGCATTAGGTAACACCTAGATTGTGGTAAAGATCTAGTCACCTAGTTTTCTAGGTGATGTGGAAATCACCATGAAAAAAAGGAGAGAGAGAGAGAGAGAGAGAGAGAGAGAGAGAGTAAAGGTAGATAGCTACTCTCTCTAAGATTTGCTATGAGGATATACAGAATATATATATATGCTCATTTATATTACTATAAGCATAACTATTATTTGACCTTCCAAGTTAAGACCATATGACAAACAAATCAAAAATGTCAAATCTTTTAAATATTTACATTGTTTGCTTTAAAATAAATCATATATTAAAACATTAACTCCAATATTATTAGATTAATAAATATAAACAATATTTTAAGCATACCTCATCCCTTCTCCTTTGTGCAACCTTTTCATTTCTTCTGGTGTCATATGAAGAAATTAAAAAAGTTGGATTTTCATTCTCACTAACTCTTAGATTAATTATTTTATTTACCTGAAACAGTAAGGGTGCATTACTACAAAATATGTCTGGATATAATTCAGTATACTAAATTCAACATAGAGTATCATGTTGGAGGCTTAATGGATTTTTTACAACACTCAAAAAGAATTAAAATAGAATTTAATACTTCCTATATTTTGTCCTAGTCACTATGACATAATAGCCTACATGTAGTCAATAGCCTTGGATGTAGTCAATAGCCTACATCCAAGAATCCAGTTTACTATGGAAAAGGAAAAGAACAATTGCTTACCCTTCCTAGACACCTTAGCACACGCCTGCCTAATGATACACTTGCCTTCACTGTATACAGAAAACCCACACACACACAGGCAGATACATTCACAAACTCTCCCACCACCACCCCTCTCAACAATTTGGCATTATTAAAAATCTTACCAAGAGAGCCCACAATCTTTGTTCCAGTGGAACCGCCCTCACTACTGAGCTTAACCACATACACAACACTTTCCTCTCCAATGGCTACAGTGATCACAGTATCAAAAAAATAATCAACTCCTCCCCCATTCCCCGTCCTTCTCGTCAACAAGAATTTAAAAATGCCATCACCATACCATACCCTACGTCCGTGGCACATCCGAAAAAAATAGCCAAGATACTAAAAAAGTACAACCTACACACAGCATATAAGCCCCACCACAAACTTGCTACCCTTATCCATTCTATGAAAGATCAGCTCCCTCCTCTCTTTCTGCCTGGAGTTTACAAAGTACCCTGTTCCTGTAAGCTGGCGTACTTTGGACAGACAGGCAGATCAGCATCCATCCGCTTAGAGGAACACAAGTCTTACATCTGCAAACACAACTATGGCCATTCAGGCTTGGCTGACCATGTTTTGGATACCACCCACAGGGTATCTTGGAAGAAAACCACCATGCTCCACCACAGCAAATTCAAGAAAGAGAGACTTTTCTTGGAAGCAGCAGCAGCTCTCAAAAACCAACCAAATCTGAATAAATACGGTTGTATTAAGCTTCCGAAGATTTGGGAAACACTCATCACCAGAGATTCCACCTTACATTCCAGGCCACCTACTACTGCCCTTAGAGGGCGCTCCAACTAGATAGGACTTTCGTGTCACCCACGTGGTTGGGCTCAGTATTGTTTATTATTTGTGGGTATGTTACATTAACTGTTTTTGCAATCCCCGTAGATGTCCTAGTGACTAGGATGAAATATAGGAAGTATTAAATTCTATTTTAATTCTTTTTGAGTGTTGTAAAAAATCCATTAAGCCTCCAACATGATGTCCTCACAGTACTTAAGCCTCTACACACGAATTCAACATAGAGTAATAAGATTTATTTCATTTTGAAGCAAGTGGTAATGCTGCAACATTATTATTATTACACAGAAACTTACATGAAGTCCAAGAACTCGCCAATGGAAATTCATGCCACCCATACAATATCTACCACACCTCTCCTTGAATGCATGGACTGACAAGCACTCATAACCCATTCCATTCATTCACCACTTTTCAAGTGAAAAATCTAGTGATCACACCCATGCTAAGAATAGTCTAATTCAACCTTCAGGGATGACCCTTTGTTCTCTCCGTGTAGCCAGGGTGTTGGAATATTTCCTCTGAATCAATCCTGAAAAAAACCTTTTTGTAACTGATTGTTATGGGAGATTTTAACTACAGCAGTATAAGCTGGGAAGAGAAAAATGCATGTAGTAATAAGGGAATGGATTTTTAGAATTCTTGAGAGGCAAATGTCTTAGACAGCATGTAATAGAGAGAACAAGAGGTTCAAGAGTTTTGGATGTGGTCACAGCATCAGAAGAACTGATAATAACTGAGATGACAACCCATTGCACTCATTCAACTCTCCAAGTAAAAAATTTAGTCCTCACACCCCTACTAAGTTCACCTTTATTCAACTTCCAGGGATGACCCCTTGTGTCTGGCCCCTCCAGCCAAGTGCTGAACACATTTTCCCTGCATCATGTTTGTATAACTTGAGTCTCAGCTCAGGAATGGACGGAATGTATGATAGTTCCATCGTACAAAGGTGGTGCAAAAACTGATATGTCTAACTAATGACCTATCAGTGTGACCTAATGACATATAATGTTATGGCTGAGTTGGATAAAGGGAACAGATACACTATGATACTATGTTGGGTTTTGCTAAGACTTTTGACAGAATACAGCATGGAAGACTGTTCTGTAAATTGAAGTATGGGTTTGGATTATAAAATATTAGCTTGGATAAGTGGATGGCTGACTGACAGATATCAAAAAATGATACATAGGGAATGTGAGTCTTCAAGATTTAAGATAACTAGCGGTGTACCATAAGGATCAGTGTTAGGTCCATTGTTATTCAATCTGTACATTAATGATATTGGAAAGGATTTGACAAGTGACATACAAAGATAGGATGGGTAATCAGGAATGCTGCTGATATGCAGTACTTGCAGAATGATTTGAATAGGCTAGAATTGTGGGCAAGGGAAAATAAATGTCAGTTCAATGTCAGTAAATATAAAATCATTCACTTTGGTGTGATTAGATATCCAATATCGTATTTTATTGGTGGTATTATGCTAGAAGAAACCGATCAGGTTAGGGATCTTGGAGAGTTAGTTGATAGCAAGTTGAAGTTCAGGAGCCATGTAGCAACGATTGCAATATTGAAACAAACTTTGACTGTAAAGGTAAGCATGTCATTTTGACTGTTTATAATAGTCAAAATGACATGCCTTGATAAGACCTGACTTGGACTATTTTGCACACAGAATCAGAATCACTGTATCAGAATCAACGGAAGCCAGGAAACTAGGTCTGGTCTCCTGGTTTCCGTTGTGATTCTGATACAGCGGAGAGAGTGAAAAGGAAAGTACTAAAATTGATATTAGGATTGTGTGATACTGAATAATATGAAGTGCAGTGTACAAATTGAGAATTTGTACACTGCAGACATTAGCAAACAAGAGAAAGAGGGGTGATATGATTGAGATTTACAAACTTCTGAAAGGGTCATATAGGATTTCAGTTGATGGAATTTTTCATTTTATGGAGGGCACGGAAAGTCCAAGAGGATATCCTTGGAAGCTGAGAATGAATGCTGTTAAGAAGAGGGTGAGGGCTAGATTTTTATCTCATAGAGTGGTTTGAATTGCCATTGAATATTATCTGTGCAAGCAGTGTGAAATGAATTCAAGAACAAGTATGATAGTTGGTGCAAGCAGTATCTGGCCTCCCTCGATGAGTTCCCTGACTCCTGGGGTCTTTCTTAATAATAATGATAATAATAATGTACACCTGAAACTGAGGGAGAAGGAGTTTTTCTTTAGTGGAGTGGATAAGCGTAGCTAGTTTTAAGTGGGGCTTAAAAGTGGTAAAGATTGTCTTTCTTTAAGGGTGTGAATAATTTTTCTGATGTGCCTTGGGCATAGGGGATGGTGATAGCATTACTAAAAAAATCTTTCTGAAGGCAAGGTCATGGATTGGGGAAAGGGTTGATTATTTTTTTTTGATATTGTGGGAATAATAGTCATTAGATAGAAAAGTGTGGTGTACATGATTGAGCTCTGTTGCAAGAGAGGTCTCACTAGAACAAAGGTTACAAGCTCTATGGGTTAGTGTTTTTATGACACCATACTGTTGAGGAGGGGGGGGGTGTTTGTGAATGTATCTGCCTATGTGGATGGGTTTCCTATATACTGAAAAGGACAGCTTACCATTAGGTAGGTGGGTGACTGAGGTGTCTAGAAAGGCAAAACAAAACTATTGTTAGTTTCCTTTTCCATTATAAATTGGATTCTAGGGTGAAGACTATTGAGATGCCTAGTGATGACTATGTTGTTATCTTTAAATAGTTTACTGAGGGCATTGAGCTGGCAGGGAGATAAATTTCTTTTGGGAGGTAAACATCTCACAAAATGTACACTGATGTACCCCAGTTCACAAAAGTGAACTGGCAACATCAAGCCTAATGTTATTAGTTATCTC